>NC_051162.1:63619954-63648948 GCF_013339745.2 Dermacentor silvarum
TTAAAATCCGACGAGGTGAAAAAAATTGGGCGTGGCGTAGACGGTCCAGAGAGTCTCGATCCGCGGGGAGGATAAACGTCGCGTTTCGGACACTATTAAGCCGTCTGCGGTTAGCAAAGCGTAGTGTGTTGGCTCGGCGACGGGGCGCGACGAGGTGGCGGGGAGCGGGAGGACGGACAGCGGTACGGTTGCGAACGCGACTGGTGAGCTCTACGCGACGGCGAGCGGCTGGACCATGTTGTGGCAGCGTCAAGATTGTAAGGGTGTGCCGCAGACAGTGGCTCAAAAGGGCTGCGATCAAGGCGGCGAGCATGGCCAAAGGATGGAGTACGTTGCGGGAACAACCAGCGGTTGTTACAGTAGCGAGCAACGTGCCCGACACGGCGGCAGTTAAAGCAGATGGGCCGTCGTCGTCAGTTCGCCAATCAGCAGGGTTCCGAGATCATGGAGCGAACCGTGGATACCGAGGGAACGATGTCGGGGCCCCAGAAGCGGCTGTAGGGCTGACAACGGCGCAAGCAGCGTGAACCCCGAGATTCGCGAGTTCGTTTCGCACGATGGCTTGGACGAGTGAAACGGCTGGTGTGCTCGAGTCACCGGCGTTAGAGCTGGTAAAGAGGCTAGCGGGAGCCATTGCCTCGATTTCGCGGCGGACAATCCTCGTCAATTCAGCCGAAGGCGGCGAAAGGTTAGATTGCGGCCGCTCTTCACACGAAGACGTTACAGCAGTGTTGGGAAGCCGGGCGAATGGTCGTTCAATACGGCGGCTCTTAGCCTGCTCGAAACGCTGACACTCCTCGATCATGGCATGGACTGTAGCACAATTTCTGCACATCAGCAAATTGATTTCGTCGCCCGCTATCCCTTTCAGGACGTGGCCAGCCTTGTCAGACTCTGGCATGTTACTGCCAGCTTTATGGCACAGCGCCAGCTCATCCTGTATGTACGACAAATATGATTCTGTGGATGTATGGTAGCGAGTTGACAGATGTTGCTTCGCAGCGATTTTTCAACCAGAGGCCTTACCTAACACGTCACGGAGCTTTTGTTTAAATGTATTCCAGCTCCCAAAGTCGGCCTCGTGATTGTCATACCACAACTTCGCCGTTCCACTAAGATATAACACCACATTGGCCAGCATGACTGTCAGGTCCCAGTGATTGGAATCGCTCAGCCGTTCGTATAGCATGAGCCATTTCTCAACGTCGATACCATCGGTCTCGTTGAACGTTCCAGGGTCTCGGGGTTGGACTTTTACAATCGGTGTCCGCGGCGCAGAAGCAGATTCCGGTCGGTGTGCCATGGTGGTAGCACCGCAGCGCCGAGCGCTTCGGAGCTCCGTCGTCTGGCGAGAATACCCCGCAGTTTCAACCAATGTGTGAGCTCTTATCTATCGTCAAATAGATAAGAGCGGAACAGGATTTAAAAACAGGGACCGTTGACGGATATCGATAACATGGCTGAATACGCGCAGCGTCCCCCGGCGATCGTCGTCTTCTTCCATAATGTAAGGAGGCGGCCCGTAACAATATATATATATATATATATATATATATATATATATATATATACGAAGTATTTCTTCGGGCCCAGTGTTTAATAAATGAAAAGTGGCGGCACACGTGCCTGCACTTTTATTGTGCAAGCAAAAACATTTCATTTCGACGTGTCAGCCGGGGTCCGGCCTGCATCAAGAGTGTGATTGCACGCGCACAGACCTCAATTTATATGGAGTTCTTTATAAAGAACAAAAAGAAAAAAAAGAAAGAAAACGCGGTAGCTGGTTTATGACCACAAGCACGTGTACATTTAGTGACATCATGCATACCAATAAGAATGCATGATATGTGCAGAGAGAAATCAACATGACTACTAACTTACAAATTTGCGCATCCATACAGTGGCCTGAAAAAAAGATTGATACACAATTTGTGAGTAACCCACACGTGAACAGGGCCGGTATTTTGCAGCGATGCCTTTAAAGTAATAATGCCTTTTCGCGCTTTGTCAGTGGTCAGAGCTACGGTCCGCTCGCGTTATCAACGGGATCAGCCGGCCGTGAGCGGTGGATGATAAGACTATTCCAAAATAAGTCATAAGGCAGCGCTAGAAAATCGCGGCCCAGGGCTGGTATTTTGTAGCGATGCCATTAAAGTAATAATGACTTTTCGCGCTTTGTCAGTGGTCAGAGCGACGGTCCGCTCGCGTTATCAACGTTGATATCGTGAGCGGACCGTCGCTGTGACCACTGACAAAGCGCGATAAGCGCGAAAAGTCATTATTACTTTAAAGGCATCGCTACAAAATAGCGGCCCAGGTGCACATTCAGTCGTGTACACAAGGGAGGAACGACGACGTTGTCTGCGTCGTTCGATGAAGGCCGCAGGACCGGCCTTCGTCGGAGTGAATTCACTCCGACTATGGCTGGTCCTCCGGCCGAAACATGAATTAATAGATATGCCATAACGTTCGTCTTTTAGATGCGAAGCAGCTTATGGTCAGGGCTATGTCACTCTCTCCATCCCTCCATCAATCCGCCGTGCGGCGTCCACAACCGCACTGCGCATGCGCATCCTCCTCCCCCTCCTCTCCGGATTGCGCAACGAATGGCAACACCTGCGGCTCCGCGCGCGATAATGCGAAGCAGCTTATAGTGAATTCCACTGGCGGATCTGGAGCGGTGTGCCGAATCCACGACGGAGCAAGAAAATCCGCCGCGGAGCGACCCGATCCCGATCGACCAGTGAAAAATAAACACGCTCCGGCAGGGATTGCAGCGGAAGTTGTCGCACGCATCCGGTTACCCATGTTGCCAATCTCGCATTAGACCAGGTTGGGGGCAACGTTACTAGAAGAAATCAGTTTTCAAACTCGCCTGTGTTGCGCGGGACCGCCACCGCGCTTGCTAGGTGTTGGCGCTGCTGTCGCAACGGGATCCAGCTTGTGGCTGCTGCAGTAGCAGAAGCGGCGAAAGCGTTGGCGTGACGGTTGGCTTTCTCTGCTGTAGCCCGTATTCCTACAGCCGTTTCCAGCTTTTGCGGCGCCATTTAGCCTTGTTGTGTTGTGATGCACGGCCTGTTTGTTGTGGCGTAACTGTTGTGAGGTTTCTGTGTGGAAAATGCCGACCTGTTGCGTGCCGGGGTGCGCGAGCGGCTATAGGAAGGATGCAAGCAGTTCAGACCGGCATTTCTTCTATGCTCCGTCCGACGTGGGACTTCGCTCTGCGTGGAACAAAGCAATTCCACGTGTGGACAAGGAATTGACAACGAAGTCACGAGTTTGCGACCTGCACTTCCATGAGCAGGACATCTTGAAAACTTACGTCCATGTCATCGACGGGAAAACCATTGAAATCCCACGAGGGAAGTGGAGCCTCGCGAAAGACGCTGTTCTAAAGGTGTTTCCGAACCTCCCTGCGTATTTGTCCAAGCCCGCGGCGAAAAAACGCAGGCCAAGGCGTGAAATCATGAAACAAACCTCCACTGAAACACCTGGGCAGCACAACGATTCGCCATGTGTTTACCTTGAGCAGCCTGAAGGCTCCCAAATTCTTGACGCTCAGAAACTGACTATCATCATCATCATCATCAGCCTATACTTATGTCCACTGCAGGACGAAGGCCTCTCCCTGCGATCTCCAATTACCCCTGTCTTGCGCTAGCTTATTCCAACTTGCGCCTGCGAATTTCCTAACCTCATCATCCCACCTGACTTTCTGCCGTCCTCGACTGCGCTTCCCTTCTCTTGGTATCCATTCTGTAACCCTAATGGTCCATCGGTTATCCATGCTACGCATTACATGGCCTGCCCAGCTCCATTTCTTCCGCTTAATGTCAACTAGAATATCGTCTACCCCCGTTTGTTCTCTGATCCACACCGCTCTCTTCCTGTCTCTTAACGTTACTCCTAAGATTTTTCGTTCCATCGCTCTTTGTGCGGTCCTTAACTTGTTCTCGAGCTTCTTTGTTAACCTCCAAGTTTCTGCCCCATATGTTAGCACCGGTAGTATGCAATGATTGTACACTTTTCTTTTCAACGACAGTGGTAAGCTCCCAGTCAGGATTTGGCAATGCCTGCCGTATGCACTCCAACCCAATTTTATTCTTCTGTAAATTTCTTTCTCATGATCAGGGTCCCCTGTGAGTAATTGACCTAGATAAACATATTCCTTTACAGACTCTAGAGGCTGACTGGCGATCCTGAATTCTTGTTCCCTGGCCAGGCTATTGAACATTATCTTTGTCTTCTGCATATTCATCTTCAACCCAATTCTTGCACTTTCTCGATGAAGGTCCTCAATCATTTGTTGTAATTCCTCTCCATTGTTGCTCAATAGGACAATGCAATCTGCAAACCGAAGGTTGCTGAGATATTCGCCGTCGATCCTCACTCCTACTCCTTCCCAGTCTAAGAGCTTGAATACTTCTTCTAAGCATGCAGTGAATAGCATTGGAGAGATTGTGTCTCCTTGCCTGACCCCTTTCTTGATAGGTATCTTTCTACTTTTCTTGTGGAGAACCAAGGTAGCTGTGGAATCCTTGTAGATATTTGTTAAGATATTCACGTATGCCTCCTCTACTCCTTGATTACGCAATGCCTCTATGACTGCTGGTATCTCTACTGAATCGAATGCCTTTTCATAATCTATGAAAGCCATATAGAGAGGTTGATTGTACTCCGCAGATTTCTCGATTACCTTATTGATGACATGGATATGGTCCATCGTAGAATATCCCTTCCTGAAACCAGCCTGTTCTCTTGGTTGACTGAAGTCAAGTGTTGTCCTGATTTTATTGGAAATTATCTTGGTGAATATTTTATACAATACTGAAAGCAAGCTAATGGGTCTGTAATTCTTCAATTCTTTAACGTCTCCCTTCTTATGGATAAGTATAATGTTGGCGTTCTTCCAGCTCTCTGGTACACTTGAAGTTGTGAGGCATTGCGTATAAAGGGCCGCAAGCTTTTCAAGCATGATATCTCCTCCATCTTTGATTAAATCTACTGTTATTCCATCTTCTCCAGGCGCTTTTCCCCTGGTCATGTCTTTCAAGGCCCTTCTAACTTCATCTCTAGTTATAGAAGGAGCTTCTGTATCCGGTTCATCACTATTTCGAATGAAAGTAGCTTGGCTGTTTTGGCTACTGTACAGGTCAGTATAGAATTCTTCTGCTGCTTTTACTATGTCATCGAAATTGCTGATGATAAAACCATGCTTATCTTTCAGTGCATACATCTTGCCTTGTCCTATGCCTAGTTTTCTTTTTACTGATTTCACGCTGCATCCATATTTTATGGCTTCCTCAATTTTTCCCACGTTATAATTTCGAATATCCCTTACTTTCTTCTTGTTGATCAGTTTTGACAGTTGAGCGAATTCTATCTGATCTCTTGAGTTGAACACTTTCATGTTTTGTCGTTTCTTTAATAGGTCCTTTGTTTCTTGGGAGAGCTTCCCTACAGGTTGCTTTGGTGCCTTACCTCCCACTTCAATTGCTGCTTCTGAGATCAGCCTAGTTACGGTTTCATTCATTAGCTCTATGTTATCTTAATCTTCCTGTTCTAAAGCTGCATATTTGTTTGCGAGCACCAGTCTGAATTGGTCTGCTTTCACCCTTACTGCGTCTAGGTTGGCCTGTTTCCTCTTGACTAATTTCACTCTTTCTCTCTTCAAATTGAGAGAAATCCTAGACCTCACTAACCTATGGTCACTGCACTTTACCTTACCTAACACTTCTACATTCTGCACTATGCTTGGATCGGCAGAGAGTATGAAATCTATTTCATTCCTTGTTTCTCCATTAGGGCTTTTCCAGGTCCACTTCCTGTTGGTGCGCTTCCTGAAGAATGTATTCATTATTCGGAGCCTATTCCTTTCCGCGAATTCCACTAACATCTCTCCTCTTGCATTCCTACAATCGATGCCGTAGTTTCCAATTGCTTGCTCGCCAACCTGCTTTTTGCCCACTTTTGCATTGAAGTCGCCCATGACTACAGTATACTGAGTTTGCACCTTTCTCATTGCTAATTCCACATCTTCATAAAACTGTTCTATTTCCTCATCATCCTGACTGGAAGTTGGGGCGTAGGCTTGTACTACCTTCAATTTGTACCTCCTATTCAGCTTTATTATGACGACTGCTACCCTCTCACTAATGCTGTAAAATTCATCAATGTTGCCCGCTATGTTCTTATGGACTAGAAATCCTACCCCGGATTCTCTCTTATCTGGAAGACCTCTGTAGCAGAGGACGTGGCCGTTAGTCAGCACTGTGTAAGCTTCACCAGTTCTTCTAACCTCACTAAGGCCAATAATATCCCAGGCAATGCCTGATAATTCCTCAAATAGTCCTGCTAAGCTAGCTTCACTAGAGAGGGTGCGCGTGTTGAACGTTGCCAGGTTCAGTTTCCAATGGCGGCCTGTCCGGACCCAGAGATTCTTAGCACCCTCTGCCACGTCGCAGGTCTGACCGCCGCCTTGGTCAGGTGCTCCGCAGCCACTGGGGACTGAGGGCCATGGGTTAATTGTCGGAGTCATCAGGGAGGTCGTGGCCGAATACTGCACCAGGGAGGCCAATTCCTGTTCTGGTGAGGGAGTGACTTTGATGAAGCTTAGTGGGCCTGCCTAGTTTGGTTGCACCTGAACTAGTATAGACCCACTAGCTCTCGGCAATATGTTTTTTTTGCCGGTGTCAGCACCACTCCATGCCTGAAAATGTAGTGGAATGGAGCAGGATTCGAACTTACAACCTTCAGATTTGAAGTCGGGTGTTCTACCTCTACTCCACGCCACGCCCTGGCGTGGAGTAGAGTAGAGAGTAGGCGTGGAGAAACTGACTATAGCCGACATGAAATCAGTAGAGCTGCCTTCCGGCTGGCGCATGATCACGTTGGTTAGCGATAACAGCAGCGAAGGTGAGTCCGTGGCATTTTTCACGTTAAAGCACGGAACCGAATGCTTGCAAATTGAGAAGAGCGTAGTGGTGAACAGCGAAAGTTCGGCTACAGCAAGTGCCTACGGTCGTGCAGCGACAGCTTACGCGAGTATTCCCATCCGCGCTGTTGAAGACCTGACCTCTCTCTTAAAAGCTGTACATAAGCTTCATGCGTGCGAAGGATGCCAGAGGCAGTGCTACGCTTGCATATCACCAAAGTGCAAGGTTTTGTCACCTCAGCAAACATGTGCAGCAAGTCGCACTCATGACAAGAAACTTGCTCGAGAGGCCACGCGACTGCGAAATGCACTCGTCGATAAAGGCAGCAGGCTAAGAAATTTGCGAAAAAAAGTGCTGAGGGCATCTGCAAAGAGAGCATCCTTCATGCAGGAAGTAAAGATGCTGAACGACAAGCTAAGAAGTGAGAAGTCTCGGTCAATTAGTCAAGCCTTGAGCACGCTTCCACCAATACAGCAGCTGGAATTTGAGACGTCCCTGAAGCAGGTGCATGCAAAAGGCCCCAAAGGAGTGAGGTACACACGTACGTGGCTCTTGAACTGCCTGCTTTTGCGAGTGGCCAGCCCAAAAGCATATAACATGCTTAGAAACATGAAACTGCTTCCACTGCCCACTTCGAGCCGACTCAACCAAATTATTTCCGGTGTGCCTTGCGACTATGGCTATAATGAAGTAGCGCTGAAGGCCATTTAAGCGTTCTTCAAGGACAAGCCTGAGGTACAGCGGTTTGGCACACTTGTGCTGGACGAAATTAAGCTCCGAGAATGCATTGATTTCAACAAGTCAACGTATAAATTTGATGGATTTGTTGACTTTGCAACACAGGGAAGAGACACGGCTGTGGCTGCTGACCATGCCCTTGTTATCATGTTTATTCCACTTTTCGAGAAGTGGGTACAGCCAATTGCAAGTTTTGCAACTAAAGGGGCTGCCCCTGGCTTTGTTTTATCTAAGCTAGTTCTAGAATCCGTGCTACAGCTTGAGCGACATGGTGCCTCCGTTACTGCAGTTGTGAGCGACGGTGCCGGTAACAACAGATCAATGTGGACGCACGTAGGAGTGTCGGGAAAGATCTGCCAGCCAGTCAACAAAATACCTCATCCATCACTTGAAGACGGACGTTATCTTCATTTCTTGTGTGACGTGCCTCACATCATGAAGTGCGTGCGGAACAACATTTTGGCACACACTTTTGCGAAGGTATGTTTTGGTAACATGGCTCTTAGGTGTAAGCCCATGAATTTGACCAGCTTTCTGAACATGCTGCTGCGATTGCCCTCGTTTACATTTTTCAGGCTGCCTCAGACTGCATCAACTTTGGCCATTACCGGCTGCTGCAGAGAACAGAGAAGGAATTTCAACTGAAAGTTGTTCCTAAACTCACTTCATCTCATGTTAATCCTGGCAAACTAGGGAAGATGAGTGTCCGGTTAGCAACACAGGTATGTTGGCGTACCTATCGTGCTCATTCATTCTTGGTCGTCTACATTTTGAAGATTATTTACATGTCTTTTTTTCCATTACTACTTTAGTTTACATGTTTGTTTTCTGTATTTTGGCTTTTCAGTAGGAGCGTTGCCACTGGCCTGAAATTTTATAGAGAGCAACGGTATCCTGGATTTGAAGACACACAGGGCACAGAAAACTTCACCCTTCTAATGAACGATGTGTTCGATGCACTCAACGCGAAATGTCCTGTAGCTGGCATCTACAAGAACTCCCCCAAAATTAAGGTGATAAAAGCGGGTTGTATTTTTATTCCTGCACTTGACTACAGTTTGTGAGCATACCCTCCATAAGTAAACAGTTTAATGCAGGTAATCCAGGATTTCCTTGAAATGGTGAACACCACTGAGAGAACCTGCAGGTCGGACGGCACCAGAACGTTCGCATCCCAGATGACAATGGAGTCTCTCAGGGTAACCTTGATGTCCGTCTTGGACATAATCACCCTGCTTCACAGCAAAGAAGTACCTTATGTACTCACTGCGAAGCTGAATCAAGATCCCTTGGAGGTATGTGCCTATTTATATTTATTTTACTGCACACCTTGTTGAATTAAAAAAGAAAGCATCTATCAATTTCTAAAAAAAGTGCAAGAATGTTGCACGGTCCTGAAGTTACAATAATTTCATATGCGATATTAAACACAAAATTCAGTTAGTGCTGCTCCTGATGTGAGTATTCTGTACCTTATTTTGCAACTCTGGAAACTTCATTTGCACAGTTCTTTGCTTCTGGCTCAACATGCTAAGAATATTCCCTTTCTTTCCCTGTTTGTAGCGTTTTTTTGGAGTGGTCAGGAGCTTTGGAGGAGACGAAGATCGTCCGACTATAACACATTTCAGCCAGATATTCAGGCTTCTCAGCCTGTACACGCCACTAAAGATGGCTACAAAAGGAAACTGCACTGGCGAAGCAGACCCAGTCCTTGTGGCAGTGAACGATAGCCTCAGCAACGAGAAGGTCATCGCCCTTTCAAAGAAAGAAGCCCGGGAGGAACAACTGGCGAAGGTTGTTTCGCAGATTGAGTTGCGAGAGCCAGTGGCTGCTGATACACTTCAGCACAGTTACGTCCGCACAACTGCACAAGCGAGTGCGCTTCATTATCTTGGCGGGTATGTCGCAAAGAAGGCGCACAAGTTCACCAGTTGTGAAGATTGCCTTGCAACCTGTGTGTCTGATGGGCACGTACCAGCAGCAGCTGCCTTGACAGAAATGAAACCTTTTGTTCCCGGGTCACTGCAGCATCCATCAGGCGCTTTGACCTCTATGCCTAGCAGCATTGAACATGTCATCCAAAGAAGCACCAAGGACAACAAAGTGTTTGGAGACCTCTTCTGGAACATTATGGAAGAGCTGTCAGAGTGTGTCCTGACTCGGGTTGGATGCACTGAGCATTTTGAGGTGCTCTCTGCGCGAATTATTAAATTCTATTTGACCACGCGGATGCACTTTTATTCGAGGTTTATACGCCAGCAGCAAGATTCAAGTGTGCCAGTGAAATCGGCGAGAAAGCGTGCTAAGTTGCTGTGAAAATGAGACTGAGCAACTGGGATGTAGATGTGCATGATCTTATCTTTTGTGTGTGTGTATGCGCAATAAAAGCAAAGTTAGCTTTGATGTGCTACTCTTGTGGTGAAGTACTCTGTATGGTTTTTCATAACCCGGAATGTGACAATTGGCCAAATGTATGCTTTTTTATTGCGATAGCAATTATATGGACACTCAAAAGCAGATTTCTGCCGTCGGCGTCGCCGTCGCCGTCGCCGTGAGGTTCCGTATGACGTCATTTGGAGAAGAAATCGTCGCCGCGCGCCGAACGCTGTATGTGCGAGTGAAAGGGCGCGAGGGGCGCGTCTTTCACGGGGAGTGAACGCACGGCGGAGAACAAACGCGCGTTCTGCGCCGTGCTCGCTTAAGGGCTGCAGAAGTAGGCGTCTCTGTTCTCCTTCACAATCGCCATGTATGTAGAGCAAACGCACCTTCTTCCGACGAGCGAGAGGCCGTGGCGGAGGGGGAGGGAAGGGAGGCGACGTTTAGCTGCGGCACGCAGTGCCTATTTATATCAGAGGCTCTGGCAACAGTCACCAACGCCGCACGCATTTTGAGCGAACGCGGGCAAAACGCCGATGGCGTCGACAACAGTTCTGCGTGTTGCCGATGCTGCTGCATGTCCAAGTTTATACAGCTGATAAAGCTAATATCATTACTCCGTATAGCTCTCTACAAGTTTGCTATCGCAATTGATGCTTCGCCTTTCAGGTGAAACTGCGACAACTTTTTTTTTACTAGACTTATTGTATAAGTGTTCTCGCGAGTGTTGATAGTACTGGGCTCAAACGCGGCCTGCGGCACTATACTACCGATGTTGGCCTGCCAGCGTACTGCCCGCTCTGCCTAAATTACCTACGGTACTAGGAAAATTGTATTTTTGTCCCCAGAAGCACGCTAATGTGGCCGCGGGATGGTGCAGCCAATGTACGATACACAAAGCGTGAATTCGAAATCCTTAACAGAACTGGCGGCACTGGGTGTCACAATCCTGACATCGTATAAAAGATCTTCATCGGTGAGTACCCGTTTCACTCGTGAAAACGCTGTGCACATTCAGCGCATCAATTTTTGTGGCGTAAAACTCAAGAAAGTGCAGAATATGCATGTTTGTATTGTTAAAGCAGCGCGCGCGGTCAAGCAATACCTTCCGATCTACTTTTAGATCTATTGAAGGAATTGTTACGCATTGCCTGTGGTTGTTACAAAAAAGTACACAGAGAGTATTACCCCAGGAACGCACAAATGTCCAAGTAGACCGAGCTAACGCTATACCGGCCGGCAAACGCGGTCTAGCACGCCTCTTCCATGCAGACGACACCACAACAGCTCGAGCCCGATGCTGCGGTCCCGCCGCCTGGCGGCAAGCACAGAAAAGGTGCCGCCTAAAGCCCCTCCATCCACGCGCCACCGCCGCTTCTGCTAAGTAGCGCCAACCTTTCATGTGTGCCGCTGTACCCTGATTCGTCGCTCAAATCAGTTCCGCTTCCGCAGTTTCCGCTTCCGGGGTTTTTGTTTCCGGTTTTTCTACTTCCGGGATTTCCGGTTTCTGAATTTTCGTTTGTTTCACGCTCGCACCCCTACGCAGCAGTGACGTCGCTTCCGTTAAAAACGGAAGCTGGGACTACGTAAATTCCGCTTGACGCCGGAAACTGAAGGGGTGAGCGAGGGAGGAGCGTGGAGGAGGGGGGTAGGTTGGCGGTACTTAACCTGGCCGGCGAAAACGCGTATGGAGGGGCTTTAGTGCCGCCTACCATGCAAAGCGGGAGCGGAGAGCTTGAAAACTGGTTATTCTTCTAGTAACGTTGGTTGGGGGTTCTAGGCACAGCGGCAAGTGCACTTCGCGTCGTCTTCGACGTAGCCGACGATTTTGGGGCGTTTGTGCGGAGGCTCTGCAAACATTTCATTAAATAAAATTTCGTACAGTACGTACGACTCATCCTCATCGCTGCTGCTGCTGCTTTCTGAAGAGGAACTGTGCGAACTGTCGCTGTCGCTCAAAGCAACGAGCAATCCGGCAGGGTCGAACGACGCCATTTCAGAACTGTAAACAACGCCACAGGGTTACCAGACAGCGCTTGAAAAAGCGCTGCAAGCAACCGACGTACCCGATTGTTCCGGAAGTGACGGCGCCTAGTCGCTGGAGTTCCGGCGAAATCCGGCTCTATAAGACGGATCAACGCGGAGCGCTCCGTCGCGGAGCAAGTTGCCCCAAATCGCCCAGTGGAACATGCGATCTTGCTCTGGATCCGCCAGTGGAATTCAAATTCTCGGCCGCGGAGCAAAAAAACTTGCTCCAGATCCGCCAGTGGAATTTACTATTAGGTTTGAGGCGCGACCGTAGGCGCTGCATACTCCGCTGGGGGGCGCCACTGTAGCTCGCGGTATAATGACGCGCGCACCCGCTCCGCTCGTCTCAATTATCCTCCCGCAACGCCGCGATGTGTGCCACGGGCAGCGCCAGCGTCAACGCCAGTGTCAGCGCCGTGGACAGAACCGCGGAGAAGCGGGCTCGAGCCGCTGCCACGAAACGGCAGCGGCGACAGGGCGATCCCGAACTTCGGGCTCCCGAAGCCGAAAGGAACGTCAACGCCGCCGAGAAGCTGCTACTGATGCAACGAAATGGGAATTTGCGTTTACCCCCATGGCTTCTTCGCATACTACTCAGGGTTCCCCTACGGGAAGATGGTGTATTTTTCCCCTTTTTTGATTGTTATACCTTCGGGTCTGGCGCGAAACCCGTCGTCTTGTACGCATATATATATATATATATATATATGATGGAGTCCTGCATATAAGCGAATGCGCCGAAAAAAAGTCGGGCTAGGCGTTGCTCAATGTGGAAGCTCCATACGTGAAGCTCGAATTTGCGGGACACGAGTACATCTTTATCAATTTTCTTTGCTTGTAAATTCTCCATGGGAATAAGCACATCTTTACGTCATGGCAGCAGCGGTACTGTCTCCTGATAATATAAGTACGATCTATTTACGCGCCATGTCGTTAAAGTCTCGTTTGTATGGAGTGTAGGCTACTTTTATTGAATGCTAGTGAAACTGCTTCCTGTGCATGCTGGTGGGATTTTGAAAACATGATATTAGAGCGCTAAAATGACACCCGCAAGGGAGAAACACGCAGAGCGATCTTTGTGTCTGTTTGTGTTGCTCCCTAGCGTGTTTACTGTTAGCACCCAAAATTATTTATATTTAATTTAATTGCTTCCTAAATGCCTTTCTTATCATCTTTAAGCTTGCGAGGAATCTCATCTTTAATTACGCCGCTATCACTATGCTACAGCTAGAGCAATACCCACGAGAAGCTCCACATGTAATGACAGTCTTCACCGTATTCACTGGCAGCTTTGTATAATTTATTCTCAGAGAGACGAAGCTACCGAGTACATCGTTAAATGTCAGCGCTTTTCGTGAAAATGTCGGCCGTGAGCTGTGTGAAAGAATATTCGTTATATGGAGGGATCGGCTACACATTGCTTGAGCTTAAATTCACACTAACCTGCAGACAACTACGTGCTGCACATTAGTGGGAACCTGCAAACCGCCAGCAAGGCGAAGCACTTTGGCGCGGGATCTAAATGTCATGTTTTTTTTTTTTTTTGCGGTGGAGGCAACTTGAAATCGAAGTTTACTGGTGGATTGCAGCGCACATACACTCAAGGACAGAAGAAACGAAACCAGAGATGATCGCTCCCTCTGGCCTTCTTTATATCTTCGCTGAAATTCACCGATATGTTGTACCAGCAAGCAAGCACAAACAGCCACAATACTGAAATATACTGGTTGAGTTAGTGCAGAGATGTGCCTGGTCACATTGGTCAGACGAACATTTTCAACTGAAAACAGTACCTTTCTTCTGGGAGTTCCTCAGAATTGCTTCTGCAAAACATATCAAACGTACAGAAAATATACGTGTATCGACGACACAGCCTCAACTATAAGAGTGCAGAAAAGTCAATGGGTCTAACGGGTGACAACCTGGTCGGCTACTGTGTGCAAAGGAGAAGGATAAATTTATAAAAAGGTGACCTAAGAGGGATAAAGAAGAAGAAGCTCACGAGTCCCGTTGTTTGACATTGAGTCTGTATTCATATTCAACAAATGTTGTCGAATCATGTCACTTGGTGAAAAGCGCGCATATCTGTCTGCTAAATAACTTGAACGTTGTTGACAGTACCATATCAAAGAAAGAGTGCCTGATCACATTGCACACGCCTCATAAATACCTTTGTACATAATCGAATATGTGCAGAATATATGTATCTCACCGGACATTCCGAGAATATTCATGCGAGCAGCAACAAATATTCTCGGAATGTCCGGCGAGACATGTATTAAAAAAATGTCACAGTTTCGCCCTAAGGGCGAAGCAATGAATGCGATAGCAACACAGCAATGTCATACGAAGTAAGGTGAGCGGCTTTGATAGCAATATGAATTGTAGTAAACATGAGCTGATTAAGTAAGCAGGTGTGCTGAGGTGTAAGTAGACCGACATAAAGAGAGACTCGATGACCACGAGAAGGCGCGTGTGAAACGGTGGTGTTGATGAGAAGCGCTTCCCGTGGGCTGCGCGTGCGAAGGGACACACCTGTAGCGCTGCACTGCCGATCCGGGCAGCATTGCATGTGTAGCGTGCGTTGGAAAATGTGGCCCGACTATTACTAACTGAATGAACAAGCGTGGTGTGAGCGCGCACAAACAAACACGAATAGATCACACTGAATGACTGCAGACAACGACTGTCAAAACGCTGGCAGCAAGCATACGCCGCAGCGGGCGAAGGTACGTGCGGTCTATCGCTTCAACGGAAACTGAGCGGCGAATGCACGGCGCATAAAGGTCAGAGCCGTGTGGAGATAAGAGACGGTGCGGACGAGGGACGAGCGCGGTTGTTGGCAGAGTAGAAGTGCGCCCCCCCCCGCTCCCACCGGCGCTGGCTTCCCGCTTCCTTGCGTGCGCGTGGGAGATGAGTGCGTTCGCTCTCCGTGATAGCGCGCGTCCCCGCACGCTTCCGCTCGGGCATACAGCGCGCGGCGAAGATTTTATCTATAGGGAACCTCACGGCGACGCCGACGGCAGAAATCCGGTTGAAGTGTCCATATAATTGCTATAGCAATAAAACAATGGAGATCCGACCCAGTACGAAACGAGCGCTTGGACGGGTACGCATGACACCAGTTTCCCGCGCGCACGTCACGGAAGCGGGCGGCTATCATTGGTCTCCTTCATGCGCGGCACGCGGCAAACCGCAGAAAGTGTTGCAGTGGCTTAGCTCGGCTATGCCAGGATATACGTAGCGTTAGCAAAGGTTCAGCTGATTATTCTTAGCTTTCCTGGTTGTCTAGATTGTCTGGAAGGTCCGAGTCGCACTGGCGCTTTCGCTGAGTTTCACAGTATATTCAGTCGATCGGCGAGCCTTGACGTCATCGACGGCGTTTTGTTGTTGCTGCAGGGGTGGTCGGGCACGTCGCTCAGCCTCCTGGCGACGCCGCTTTGCTAGACGTTCGTCCCTTTGCTCCAGTGTCTCCGCAGCACGTTTAGCCTTCTTCTGTTCATTCCTCCTACGCTCAACCGCTAATTGCCAGGCAACTACTTCGGGATCCGATGAGTCAAGCTTCTCCGTTCTTCTGCGCTGTTGAGCAGCATTTGCACTCTCCTTCTCCATGGCTGTACCACACTGGCAAACGCCAGTCAGAAGCGCAGCGGCTCCAGCGCAGTGTCAGACGGCGACTGCACAGCGAGCGCGCGCCGGCGCCAGTGCGTCTACCACGGCTACGACGTCACTCCTCTGGAATGCGCAGACCGGCGGCGGTGAGTCGCGCGCGGCGGCGGCGGAGTGCGCGAGAGGTGCCGGCTCCAGTGGCTCCGGTGCGCAAGCCGTGTGACATCACTGATCCTTGCGCATGCGCAGCACGGCTCTTGATATGCCGCGCGAAACGGGCTTGGCTAGGCCAGTGTAGCTAACGCTACAAAAATCGGTCCAGGGGTGCTATGCAGGATGCGCCGAGTTTCTCGTTCGCACGAGTTTCACCCGAGTTTGCTCGATGGCAGTCAGTGAACGGAGATAACAAGGAACGTGCAAGAACAGCAGGCAAAAAGAAATGTCGAGATAAAGCCGCGTATGAGAACATGAGCGCACCCTGCGCGGCACAGTCAGGGGCCGGACACTTCGACTAGTTTCGGTATCTGAAATAAAGCGTCCGCCATTGTTTTGGTAGGAAGCGAAAATTCAGCAACTTTTGCATGTGTGGCCCTACCTTTCCAACCTACGCATGAATAAAGTTAAGTTATGCAATTATGTGTTGAAAAAAATATGTCCTTGGCCATTTTCGTTTTTTTAACACCCTATATATTAACACCCTATATATTTTCGTTTTTTAACACCCTTCGCCGCCCTTCGTTGCGCCGAAGGGCGGCGCTCTCGTTCTTATCTCGTCTGCTGCCATTCCGTTCGTCTGCTCCAGCCCTTTTCGCTGTCCACGTGTGAAACTTTTTAGAATTGCAGGAAAGCGACAATTTTGGTGTTTGTGAGTGCGAACATCTGAAAATGTCGGCGAAACTAGGCACAGGACACAAGGCGTGTTGTGCTGCTCTTTGGTGCCGCAACTCGGGAAGGAACAGCGCAGCCAAATTTTTCCGCTTCCCAGCGGACGAAAGGTAAGCACACTTTTTTTCGGTACGAAGAATCATGTGCTGTGCTTATCAAAACGGCCACAGAGCGAACCGAAACATTTCTGCCCTTGCTTTACAGTCATTATTTTTCCTGGCACTGCGCATTTTTCAGTAACGTTGTAAGCATGTAAAGCTACTTGTGGACAGTTTCTGGTGAGCCGGTTGATGCCAGCTGACGCTCAAACGGAAATTTCGCTTCGGTATTGGTTTTTTTAGCGGTGGACCTGCATTTTTTTTCTTCGCGAAGAAATCTTGCAAAGTATATATATGTTCGCCGAACGCGCTTATTCGACGAACTGGCTCGGCTTCAGAGCATTCCGACGAGCAGTTCCTTGGGGTGACATTACCACATTTGAATGTTTAAGAAAGAAGCCCCCAAAATAATTACGTACGAGCGACTTCTTACATTCCGTGTCACGAGAAGTTCATGTTACCTGCGCTAAGGGCGAGCTTCGCTTCACTTTTGAACTCGTGACATATTTTCTCGCTTTTTAGCACTCTATATATTAGTGTCGCTTTTATGTGTTGTTTATTGATATTCATGGTGGTACCTGTTTCATTTTCTAGGTGTGACGTATGGCGGAATTACGCCCAAAGAGCAGATCTTGAGGGACTCGCACGGGAGCAAATGTACAACGGCTACCGCCTCTGCTCGGACCACTTCGCTGAAAATGCCTACGCCGACCCTGCCAAAACACGACTCCTGTGGACGGCTGTTCCCACTGCTGCAGTGGAAGTGGGGTCCCCGATCGACGAGGGCAAGAAAAACAATTTATTAGCGGTTGCGAATGTGTGCGCATTTGTAGTTCGTTTTCACGCGCCTTATCGCTTGATACATAATTCACGTTCCATATTTAAGCATGAGAATTCAAGGTGTGTCCTTTACATTGGATTTCATGCAACCAGCTTAATGTACAACTGCCTTCCTTTGCTACCTCCTTAACCGAGACCGATTTCTACCCTATCTTCCAGGACCCTCCCGGGCAGAAGCCACAGAAGCCACGGCTGGTTCAGCTCAAGACCACCCTGCCGGCCAAAAGAGCGTCGTCCAGGTTGTAGGTATGCAAAGGCCGACTTGTTGATTTTGGGCATTAAGGCAGGCGGCGTGCATTCTTGCTTTGTGTAGAACTAGTATGCAAGATACGGCGCAAAAGTGAACACGGAGCGCTTCTTTCTTTCTTTTTTCATGTCGTCTGCTACGGCTTCGTGTGACGTTACGCCACGAAATTTGTTGCGCGTGCTCCAGGGAATTGCGTTCTTTTCGTTTTTACTTAATATTCGATGATCATGCGTGGTAAAGGGTGTTCCAAACTGCTGGTGTAGCTAACGCTGCGAATATTTTCCAGCTTCCTGACGCAGCGAAAGATGCGAATATCTTCTTTTCACAACGACAGAATTCACGCTCGTAAGAAGACGCAGCCCACTTGGCCTTGCTGTAAGCGGCATATCTGTCGCCCGCCGTTGTCGCTTATCGGACATGGCGTTACACTTTGAAACACGAGGTCGCAGAAATAAATTGAGTTTCGATAGGGCCGAAGTTAACGCACGCCGCCGATGGTCGAAATATTTCGCAGTCGGTTATTACGGCGTGTCTCACGCACGCATCGTGGTACGTAAAATCGCACAATTCAATACGACGAAGCTAAGTCTTGGGTACACGCTGCAACGATCTCCATAATTTTCGTTGTATAGTAGAAATTTTACAGGAGCAGGTGTGCGCGTGCCGGCGCAGAGCAGCTTTTAAATTATTTTGACTTAATTACCTCTTGTGGGCTGTGTAGGCAATGGTAAAGCGAAAGTAAATTAAAAAAAAGAAACTGCAATACTACAATGTTCCTAGCCAGCTAATGAGACAACACCAATGCTAAACATGTTACGTAATTGTACAATAGCAATGCAACTTTGAGCAAAGCTTAATGTCTCTTAGAGGAATATTTTTAGTTGAAGCCATGCAAAGATACACAATCGAAGCTGACCCGCATAAGTTGGAAGCGCCATTTTGCGAAAAAAGTGCTGAGACTTGTTTAAAACATGTGACCTAAAATGCTGCTCATTTCCCCCTTATTTCCAGAAGATGGAAAAAGAAAAAGGAGCTGGCAATGTTGGGCTCAACGTCCTCGTCACCTGCTCTGCATGATCAGTTCATTATTCACGAACGTGTTACTATGAACCTTCGTTTGTGGTGAATTGTACTGTGTACAGCCAATGAACGTGGTGACCCCTGCAGCGATAATCTATATACGATGAATTGTGTGAAGACTTCTCTTATGTTTGTGTAACCAATACAGATGCCAACATTTGTATTTACTGTACGAATTACACAGCTCTGTGCTATTGTGGTATGTATTGAGTTGTATCGTTTGCAATACGTTGCTAATAAAATCAGTGAATACACCACATTTTCCGACTACTCAATTTTCTTGCTCAAACAAAATTGTCACGCTTCGAGCTTGCTAGCTCGCGTGCATTTTAACTGAGAAATATTTCCTAACAAATATTTCGTGGACGTGCTCAACGTCCGAGAAAATTAGCGACCGAAAGCTGTAGAAAACAGTATATGCAGCAGCAACACAATCTAAAAAAGATGCAAGCGGTGCTCTTTTCCGCTTGCGGCTCACAAAGCGGTCGCGCGCTCGTCGAGCGCATAGCAGACGACAAGCAGCTCGGCGTTTCCTCCTCTCTCATCAACAAAAGCGTTGCCATAGCGGCATCAGCAATTTTTTTATTGTTTATTGGTTTCACAGTTTGGCCTACCAAACACCAGGGGACAAATTGGCGCTAGTGACGCAAACATCGTTTACCCGGGGGTATACCAGCTGACCTAGCCCTGGCACAGTGATTCCGTGCTTCAAGCTCAGAATATTGCGCAGCAAAACGAGCCAGCGCCGCGTATTGTTATCAACGTATTATCACCATTTAGCAATACCGTGATGGTACCGCTGTCTATCTGCACACTTGCCGTGAGCCACTTGCCACGCCTTTCTAGGGCGCGTAAAGGGCGTGCCTCCTCTTTCGAGCATTATCTTTCTATCCTCCTTCGAATGCGAACAGGGCACATGCGGTGCACTATTGCGCCTACACTTTACCTCAATCGATTACGTTAAAATACAACAAATAAAATAAGAAACACTTTATTTCTTGAAGTATCTGTTTTTCGTTTGGAATGCAATAAATGTTTGACGACAAACAGAGATCGAGCGAATTATAAAATTTTGCACTTTTTTGCCGCGAGTGGCGACAGTGAGGCGAAAGCTTACAAGCGGATACATTGTAGAGGGTCGCACGCACGAGGGAGTTCATACGGTGAGCAGTCGCCAGGGGCGCTGCAGTGCTATCCTTGATAGGGTGTCGTGATGCCCGCGCGCATCGAGGCACTCTAATCCTTGATAAAGTCAGTCATGACAATGATCTTTCCATTCCCGGACTATTAGAGGAATGGCAACGCAGCGCTACGGCATGGTTGTTCACCGCAGGTGCTTCACTGAGGCGCTTTAGATATAGCTTTACCAACTGAAACGACGGGAGCAACGGTTGTCACTGCAAAATGGCTGTGCGGTATTCTAGGGTCCGTAGTGACGCAGCACAGTGAAAATGCGCCCGTTTATCAGCGTGCGCGAAGCCTCCGCGATGCATTGCAAGGAAGAGCGCGCTGCCCAGTGACACAATTCATCGCTTGTCATCGCTTGCCCAGTGAAGGTGCCTCCGTTCGCATGTATACGCAGAGTTGTTCTCTCCAATGTGCTTGCCGATTGTTTCTGCTGCTGAGCTAACAGCGATCGCAGATAGATATAGTAACGACAGCGCAGCATTCGCGTTTTGGCGGGTGATGGCTCCTGTGTGCAATTAGGAAATTAAACTTCGAACGCAGGAAGGGGTGCAACTATTTAGTGTGCCGTGCTTGTGATGAAGAAATGCCATCACACTGTGTTTAAAAAAAGCGAGCGTTTCTCGGCGCTGACCGTGTTTGCGACACTGCAGATCCGATACACCACCGATGACAGAGCAGCCATCTCAAACAACAGCTGCGATACCTTTACGTTGGAAAACACTACGCACTGCTCAGCATCGTCATCCACCACGGCGCATCGACACCTTGCAAGCAGCTACAGTGTCGTTCCGATAATTATTTGCTGTGCGCTACGTCACTACAATGCAGACAATGAACCATGTTGTGGGGCCATCACAGCCTAAGAAGATAGATGCATGAACCAGCGAAAGTCGCCGCTTTGTTTTTGATAGTGGTTCTCAGCTACAGTGCATCACCAATGGCAGCGTGCTGTGCGTAGTTTCTGTCGGCGGTCAAGATTATTGATGCCTCTCAGTTCCGCACCACGTCGCTGTTGCCGGAAAATAAGTTGGGCGTGGCCCAACCGTGGCGGGCGCGCGCACAAGAGTTACATGCCTCGCGCGGGGCGTGACCTATGGTTTTGATTGACACGCGAACTCGGGCCAAACTCGTACATCGCGAAACCCCCCACGAGTTGAACTCGGGAACATGGTGGCGGCAGCAGCAGCCTGTGTAATCGCATCCAGCGGCAGCAAGCGTCAATATGACCATCTGGACCCGTTCACCTACATGTCCGACGTAGAGTTTCAGCGTCATTTTTGCCTTTCCAAAACGTGAGTTTGCTGGCTGTGTGACGAATTAGGCGAAGGCCGTCGTTTGCGGAGATAGGGTGGCGGGCAAATTATGCTTTCCCAGCGTAGACTGGTGTGACTAGGCTGCCGAGGAATAGTTCGTGCGATCGCTTGGCTCTCTCCTGTTTCAAGCATGCTCGTCCACCGCGCCCCAGCCCCAGGCCAGGTCCGGCGTCGTCATCGGAGTACTGGAGCACCTGCGAGCACCTGGGGTTCAACCCGGACCAACCAACCTGCGCAGGCGAAGTAGTCACATTATATTGGAAGACTCAGAATGGACGCCGGGCTGCCTTCTGGTGCCGAAATCAGTTTTGGTGCCGAAATCAGTTTTGGCAGGTACACGGTACCGCTGCACGGCACGGGCAGAGAGGCGAAGGAAGTTACTGCGCCAACACGGACCGCCTCGGCCGTCCGAACAACCACCTCTCGAGGCGGCAAATGATTTGACTCACGTACTGCGTGAGCAAAAGCGTAGACATATGGATGTTGAAAGAGACCGTAGACTTGTTTCCTCTATCGGAGCACGCCATCGCCGACTGGTGGAGCTACCCCCGTAAGGTCGGGAGGGACGAGCTGCTGGCGCGAGCTCCACTCGGTGGCCCCGGGAAGACAGCGCAAATTGACGAGTGCCTTCTTCGCGGCGACCAAAAGTGCAATCGAGGCCGCCTAATGACGGGCGACAACGTTCCGCCGAGCCGCCAAAACTACGGTGGTGTTAAAGATGGTGGCCCGTGGGTCTTCGGCATGGTCTGCGCGACCTGAGGGGTGCTGCTACTTTTCAAGGTCGACCGACGAAGGGCGGCGACGCTAGGCGCCATTATTGCAGCCAATGTTCAACTGGGGACCATTATTCATAGTGACGAATTGGCCGCATACAACTGTGTCCCAAATTCAGTGGATGCTAACGGGGCTATGCTTTAATCTGCATTGGGAGACAGTTAACCACAGCGTGCACTTTGTGGAAACCAACACGGGCGTTCACACGCGAAAAATAGAAAGTTATTGTCAAAAAGTGAAGCGCCACCTCGTCAGCAGTGGGTACAGAGTAACTGCACTGATGCTGGAGTCCCGCCTGGGATGAATGTGGTGGCACTCAAAGGCCACGTGCGCTGCAAAGACCCTTTCTTGCGTTTGTTAGAAGCCACGGATCGCTGGGGCTACCCAGTATCAAGACTCTTTCCTGCGGCTGTTAGAAGCCAAAGCTCGGCGCTAGCCAGTATGAAGGTGCGTCACAATGTAAAAGAAAATAAAGCGTAGTTTTTTTTATCCTTGCATGAGAGTTTTCCGACATTCCTGAGTGCTTACACGGTAAGCGCGCGGCAAACCACTTCTGCGCTAGCCGACGCTCCCTTCGTCCCGAAGCCTTACTTTAGCGCGAGCAACGAGCGATCTGTTCAAAGCCCAGTGTAAAAATCAGGCGCACACCAATCTGTGCTCGGAAATGCTAGCGCAAGCACGTAGCGAGCCGCGCCAATCCAATCCAGAGGAAGAAAGAGGAGGGCGAGCGTGCCCTCGTGGTATAACGCGAAACGATTAAACTACAAATTAGTCTAATACGCATTCAGTGTACTATTTGTAAACTTTAAAAGACCTATACCCTACGGTAATGTGACTAATATCATTGTACAAAATGCATTTATTTGATAACTTGTTTGTGCCTCTAATGCACTCGGTGGAACGACAAACAAGTGAAACAATGCACGACCATGCACCGACCGTATGATCACGTGAGCCCCAGTTTGTCGACCGCCCATATGGCAACGCCCAAGGGATGATGGCCACGCAGAGTGAATCTAGATAAACCAATGAAACTGGAGGTGTGCCGACGGACAAACTTTGTCTTGTTACCATTAGTTCTTTCATCTTGGGGCGTCGCCAGAGCTCGTGAAAATCCCGAGTTTCGCCAAACTCGGGGCATCCTGCATAGCACCCCAGGAGCGATCCCTGACGCGGCAAGAAAAACCTGTTTCGCGGCTGCTTTTGCGGCGCGCGTCTTGCCGTCCACTGGCGCGCCGCGCGCGTTTAGCCTAAAGCCCCTATATATACATATATATATATATATATATATATATATATATATATATATATATATATATATATATAGGGGCTTTAGTTTAGCCGCTAGTGTGTACGTGCCATTACAGTTTTCTCCCGCGGCGGCTCCCACTTGTGGCACGCGGTTAACTAATGGCTATCTCGTTTCAAATCTCTCAAAGGGTGACCGCTTGTTATTCGATCGTTTATCGCTCACCGCGGCGCGATTACACCTGTTCCCGTGTAGGTGCGTATATGCACAAACGATGCTGCCGTTTTTGTGTTTCCTTTTTTTGGAGACCACCAACACGCTATCGCACGTTGTTGGCGATAAGACGAAGGGGTCTCACTTGTTTAGGTTTCCGGACGTGTACACAATCATTTTTTAGTGCGCTTATCTTCTTATTCATGAATAAATGTTGTGTATTTTACAACACAAACGATTTTTTTTTCACTTTACTGTCACTCTAAAGAAATTACCACCATTTTTTCGAAATAGGTTCTTTCGAAGAACTTAAATCATCAATAAAAAAAATCGACCCTGGGGGTTCGCATTTGGCAACGAAATTCGACCCTAAAAGGGGCAGTGACGAGCTCGCTTGAGACTACCTGCCTGAAAGCCGTGCTCCCTTAAAGTGACGTAGAAATGTTCAGCGTCCTCAATAGCTTTCTTGCAATATAGAGATAAAAAAAAGAGCCCGAGCCTGAATTTTACATCAGTTTTAAGAGGTAGTTTACAACACATGCGTGAGAAGTATACCAGCAATGATGGATATGGTGTCCGAATGTTTGTCTCTTTTTTTCCTGCAATATTAGATATTTCCTGACTGCTAGTGAAATTATGCAACCCAATAAAATGGACGATTTGTTCGTCTCGTCGACTACTATGTCCTGTCGGACTGAACAATCATGAACATCCACCAACTAGCCCCGTTCATTGCTTCAACCTGTTGCTGTTTCAATGCAGCCACACAGTATGTGCACGTAATTGTATTCATTTTATCACCCGATTTTGTCAAATAAACATCAAACTGCATGTGGTTTAGTTGGAAAATCTGCACCAGCACGTTTTAGCAGCAAATTGTCTATGTGTTCAGAACGTTGCGCATTAGAAATTACTATATTTGGTGTAACAATGTGCTATAGTTCCCGGAAATTACAATGCACAATTTTTCTTTTGCACGCAAACACTAACTGCGTTTTCATAGTCATGTGTATTGCATAAGTTTTTTCAGTGGTGAAAAGGACAAACGGAATAAACTCAGAAAGGCGTGCAGATTTGTTTGCTTGGTCAGGCTTTGAAGCATTTTATTGACGTGTTCGTGTACAGATATCTTGTGATTGCGTACTCGGACATCAGTTCCGTTTCACTTAGTCTATTTTCGCTTGTTTGTAGCGCTTAGTGCTATCCGCCAGCGAAATATACCTGAAGCTAGAAATGAACCGCATGCCATTTCTTTCTCTCAGTTTCGATCACGAAAATGTACTCTTTGGTTTAAGGCATGCATGATCCGGTACGTACATGCAAAATCGTGTTGCTGCAGAGAGGCATGTAAGTGCAATATGAAAACCGACCTAAAACTACTATACACCCTGCAGTATGTTCTTCTGAATGACACTATTAAATATAAAGAGCAATTTCAATATTTTTTCGTCCGCGTGGTAGAGGGCTGTGCCTGTTGTATTGTTTTGAAGCTTCTACATTAGGTGTGGTTGTGGTACTTGGGATAATTTCTCAAAACAGGTATGTTTTAGACAAACATGAATCCTTGCTAAACATGGCACACATATTTCTGTATTTGTCTCTGAAAAGATGTTCAGAAAAGCCCCTTTTATAGCTTGACTATTTCATGGTGGCCGCTTCAGCTGACCCTTTTTGAGCTTGACCATCAATTTTATAGCAGCAGCTTTCGATAACTCTAGCATTGAGTGCGTATACTGCTCATTTTCAGATATGTTCACACCGTACAAGTCTACATTCCTAAACCTTAAGCGGCCAGATGCCACATTTGTTAAAACGGGGACCTGAGCATGAAGAAATATGCGATAGGAAAGGCATCAAGACCAAGCAATCAAAAGCATATGTCTATTGTCAGAGGGATCAAAGAATAATACAGCTCATCCAGGGGATGCACGGAAACCAGATGATTGCCACAAGAACAAAGCTTACTCATACGTCACAGGCGTCTTAATCAAAAATACATTTCACTCCAGTGTTGCATAACGAAGCCTTGTAAATTGTGCGATTTCACAAGCAGTACTGCCTAGTACTGCTGTGTACCTCAATGGCGGCAGCCATAGGTGTAGCGAAATCCGTCATTCTTGCCTCACTCATTCTGGAAAATACACATATCGCTGCAAGGAAAATGATCTACGATATAGTGTTCTAACTATTCTAGGCGATTAGTTTGAGAAAGGCAATTGCAACCACACCAGACTAGACCAGCATTGCCTTGCAGCATGCTAGTCAATGGCGCAGCCAGGGGGGCCCACCGGGAACGTAACCCTTTGCCCCCGAGCCCAAACTTTCTGTGTACCTGTCATAAAATGATCTACTGAGAATTCTCGTCGGCCCCCCACACCCTACCCCATGTCAAATGCAAGCCACACACACGCACACACACACACACACACACACACACACACACACACACACACACACACACACACACAAACACTCACCCCCAGACACGCACGAACATACACACACAATACACACCAAAAAATTCCTGTCTACGGCACTGGTGCTGCTTCCATCATTTAGAAGTGCAGATCCTCGGTCTCGATATTGACCAGTCACGAAAAGGATCAAAGTGGCAAGGCAAAATTAAGAAGACACCAATGACGACACTCCACCTGATCTGAAAGACTGTTCCTAAATGTGGAGGAGTATGTACTGAGGCAGCCGGTAACATTGTTTAGTCTGTACTGCAGTCACACATTATTTATCAAGCAGTATTGCACCCTCACGAGTAGAGCAGATCAAGCATGACCTGCGCTGGTGTCTGAGCTTACCGCAAGCACAGCATATCGCTCGCAAGCTGTCCATCAACGGGCTAATCATACCTTCATCATGCACTGTGGCTCGGGTGCAGGCTTACTGCTGTGTGGTCTTCCCAGTAGCCTTAAGTGCTATATTTGACTTACTGTATCATCAATCAGGCAAAGTGTATTCACGGCGACACCGTCAGTCACCGCCTTCTGCGCATCGCGCTAAAGCGCTGTTCCTGCCTCTGATTTCTTCCGTCTCCGATGGCCACACAGTGGAATTCCTTGAACTGTTATTATCGCGTAACCGAGTAGTGATCTTAGCGCAGTCAATCCGCCCGTCTTTTCATGGGCTCTGGTGATTTATCCAGTTTTACTGTTGACTACTACGATAAGCGTAATAGTTTCTTTTTATTATTTCAACTACGCTTGGAGCCCTTTCTTTTTGCGCTGCTTTCTCAACAAGCCTCACGGATGGTCCGTAAGTCTTGCTGCTTATGTATCAGCAACATGTTTTGCTTGCACGCCGCTCAACGCAGCAAACTTGAACACATTATTTTTGTTTAAAACGGGTAAAAGCAAGGTCTTCGAATCAAATGCATGGAGTGCATATCGATATGCAATAACGACATCTCAGCAATTGCTGATGAAAAACACAACCAGAATGAATTGTACAAAAACGTATAAATAGAAATGTGGTGTCCTAAAACGCTGTAGAACGATGTACTAAAATAAACTTTCTTAAGCTGCTTTGTTTTATCATGTAAATAACAGTATGCTCACGGGCGATTTCTAATGAAGGACACTTGTCATTTCCTGCTTGAAATTAACTTATCTACTTTTCACAACCTCATTCGTATAATCACTTCATGTATCGTATACCCATTGTAGTAATGGTAAAGTATTCGCAATAGTATAGATGGATGTTGTCATTCATGCTCACGCATTCTTTCTGTAGAATGATTTTTGAAATGAAATCACATCTAGTGACATAACCTTATCCCCCATGACTGCGGCTTGTTTGCCGTGTACTATAGACCTTGGCCTGATAAGTTTTCGCTGTTGTGATGACGTGGCTCAAACGCACAGGCCAGCAGGCCCGAGGGTGGGATGGAGAATTCTTCGTAGCCTTATTCTTCAGCCACGATACTCTGTGACTGTCGTCTAGGGTAGCACACGGCAGCTGTTCTATAAAGGACTGACATTTTGTGACCTTCATAGCAGATTTCTCTTTCTAGAAACGAATTATAGAAAAGCTGTAGTTAAAACAATTTTAAGTTAAAACGCCTAGAAGTAACTGCGTCTGTCGGTTCATTAGAAAGATTGGTAGAAAGAAAGACGATATTTGGCCTATGCCTAACGTGCAGCATAGTTAACATATCTAAGGTGCAATGACATGATCTATGAAATCATCATCGAGAAATTATTCAAGACCATTTAGGTCCCGGATTTTAAACCCTATTTAAAATGCTAACAGGTGCAAGAGGAGCAGCATTTAAATAAAAAAGAAGTCGTCTCTGCCGTGCGCTTACCACAAATGTGCATAAAGATAAAATTGTGCCGGCTTGTAGAGTATATAATGAGTACTGTAGTGCTCTTACAAGCATGGCGGCTATTCTTGGGATGGTGACGCTTCACGTTCGATCAAGTAAGTAATTTATCCATTTTCTTGCGGTAATCTTAAGTTGCATTATAATGATTTCCTACTGGCCATCTTTGCTTCCTATAGAACGCTTCTCCGCACCATCCACTGTGATTTGCACTGCAGACAACCAGAAACATTGCTCGTGCATATACTTACCTCAAACGTGGTCGTTAGCCAGCCAAAATCAACAATCTTCTCTATGAGCTGAGTTCCGTCTCCGTATTATAGCACGCGAAAGAGCAACAAAATCCACCTCGATTCCACCCAGTGAAAGTAGATGTGCAGCGAAGCTATTCCCGGCGTTACACGATGTTAGACAAGCAGCACCACAGTAAGCGAAGTACATCACGCGGGCAGGAACGTGTGCGGAAATGCAACATACATCCTCGTTCTTCTAGGCCCTCGACCAAGCACGAGTGTCTTATTGAACTAATTGAATTTTTCAAAGTTAATTGTGTTAGGCAAGTCGTAATGCACGACTTACACACAAGTTTCAAACATGATAGCTTCAGATTGTAAGTCGGATATACGAGAAAACATTACCATGTTACGCGGAAGGTCGAAGACAAAACCCTATTTCAGCTGCCATTTGAGGTCTGTCTGCGCGGCCGCGGCCACTAAGTGGGGTTACTGTTTTTTTTTTGGGTGAGCAAAGAACAACCTCACGAAAAATACCAACCCACTAGAGGTCAATAGCATCGCTGTAAAATTCATTTGCCGCATTAGGTATTCTAACGGAGTTTGCGCAATGAAACAATTATCTTCCGAGAACTGATAGCGCGAAGTCACCCGTACTCTGGGTAGCACATACATTGTTTTACCATAACAATTTACAAGTTTTTTTTTTCAAGTTTGGTATGCAACATATCTATTATATGTGATGGTGTTGCATCTGAAGCGAAGATAAAAGCGCATGCATTAGTACCTACGCTGTCGCAAGCCATGTACGGCTTAAGATCGGTCTGAAAAACCTGTTTGCTAAAGTAACCAAAA
>NC_051162.1:63649048-63669082 GCF_013339745.2 Dermacentor silvarum
TTATGGTCTAAAATTTAGTTTTGTTCAGTAAGATCTGCTAAAATTAGGTTTTTCTCGAAAACATGCGCTAAATGTACTAAACCTTGAGCGGATTCGCTAGAATATGCTACTGCTACACTGTTAGTCACGGAAAGTATAGTGGAATTGGAAAAGTTCACAAAGTTCGCGCCAATTAACATTTTTTAAAAGCATATAGCTTGCAGTAGCGCCGTGACCTTTAACGCCCATCAGTTGACTCTGACAGGTTATTAGTGTGACACTTAATTGTTTAGTGACGTAAATGGCTTAACAGTTAAATATATCTCATTATTATGTTTCGCCATGACTGATTTATGTAAAATACGTTTCTTCTTCGAAAACAGAAATTATCAGCTTTTCTTGGTCAGCATTAAATGCTATAAATGTTTCAAACCAAAACTCTTAACAGAGCATGACAAATTACGACACGTGCGTTAGGTGACCACTCTAGCCCGAATGATCCCTAAATATTCGTACAAATCTTAATTCTGTTGACTTCTTATGTATATGTGCTTTGCATTTATGTAAATGGCATATGAGGGGGCACTAGCCTTGTGCTATTCAAGAATCATAAGCAATAAGTCACGTCAGCACCATTGGGATATACCGGGTAGGCTATCTTCTCAACCTACGTATAGGACGCTTTCTTTAAAGCACGACACGGTATGACTTATCAAGAACTATGCCGAAAACTGATAATGGGCATTAGCGGCGTGGCATTAGCCCGAGTCCTTTGCTGTTCCTTTAAAACACATTTTACAACGCCGTATTTACACTATTTTTACAGACGCGTGCATAAATCTTAGCCTGAAACGAGAACGTCGCAGAGCGGTGAATAAATAGGCTTTCTAAAGTGAGCAGAACGCCGTGCTCGCCTTTAATGACATTAAAGGGCCTTTAGCAATCAATGACCGACATTTCCAGTTCACGGCCTGCCGCATTTTAATTATTATTATTGCTATACTGCTGGCACCGCTAGCACTGCCACAACTACTGGCTCTGAAATCTACGAAAGCCGAAAAGGAAATAGGTGATGATTCACGAATACTTTTGATGCGTATTATCTAGTAAACAGTTTACTGCCGCCATTTGCTATGAAAGTTGAATTTACAATAGGAAGAGTACCATTCATTGTAGGCTACATTGTTCATCAGTCATGGTGGCTAAGCGGCAATGGCACTGTCCTGTTAAGTACGAGGTCGCGGGATCAGATATCGCCTGCGGCGGCACCATTTCGATGGAGGCGAAAGGCAAAAACCCATGCGTACCGTTGGTTAGGCGGACGTTATAAAGGACCCTAGGTGGTTAAAATTGATCCGCACTCCACACTACGACGTACCTTATAATTTGATTGTTGTTATGGTGAGTAAAATCAACAGTTTATTAACGCGGAATCATTATATACACCATTATCCGAAAATCCTGCGGCGTCTGCGGCGCCTTCACCGAACGCGGTACTAAAGATGGCTGACGTCGCAAAGACTAAAAACACGTGAAAAATGCTAACATTGACATCGAATTTCTCAGGGAAGTTCATGTATACAAACTAAATAATGATGTTGAAAATAAAATTCGATACATATCGGTCTGGGTGGGAATCGAGTCCGGGCCTCCGGGGTGCGAGACGCCCAATCATTTCCAACGCCAGGGTGGCTCCACGGTTCTGACTGACTAAAGGTGTACCTAGTGCGTGTGTGATTGCACATGTCACGTCGCAGCCATCTGGCTGACTAAAAGTTTCACGAAAGGGAAATAATTATTTCGCATTCACACACGTAAGCAGTCGTAAAGGTCTCTGCCAACGTATTTTTTTTTTTTGCCAGCATGCACCGTAACGCCGCCATGCCTGCTGTTTGAAACACGGTTTGGGCTTCACTACCGCATCTTGTGGCCTAAAACCACGAGTGGGCTGACTCATTTGATGTCTTGGTCGGAGTTTTGTGACGTCAACCTGGTATATGAAGCTCGAAAACGAATTCAGCCATACTGCACTAATAAGCTCATGCATCATACCAGGCACGTCCTTTCCAGAACGCTGCGTGTTAAAATGTACTCATTATATGTTTCTGTTAGCCGTTACAGTTGTTCCACAGCTGCTGTGATCTGCTTAGTGCTTTTTGACGACCACCCACTTGAAATGACGAATTTTCACTCCTCGACTGGCTAATAAAAGACGCAGCTCTGCACCTATCCGCAAGTGATTTTCCTATCTTCAGTGCAACAATCGTAAGTACGTAATTTTTCAATATAAAACTCTCTTAGAATGTAGAGATGGGGTCTGACGCTCCAAGTAAGCATAATAGCTATTCGGTTGCGTTGCTGAGCTCCAGCTGATGTAGAACCTTAGAAGACAAGCGTAGACGTTGCCAAATTTACTGTGCGTACAAGCTTTTACCAAGGTGCTACTCAGTTTCACATACAATAGAAAATTATAGAAGCTCTTGAAGCCTTAATATACCATTACAGGATGTTCTGTTGCGCAGGAAATAACGACCAGTCATGTACAGTGTGTTTCTGAATCGTTGATTAACTTTCATAAGATTACACTACATTCAATATCACTCAGTCTGCTTAGCCATCCCGAAATGTTTACCCGTGACTTCAATTTAAGGCATGAAAGAAATTAATTAAATTAGATTTTGTACTATAGACGAAATATCTTGTATTCTGAATTTCAAATATTCTTTCTTCAGGCCAATCTCCCTTTTTAGCAATTGACTGGTTCAATTTTTACATATCACCACGTAGTCAACTCTAAATAATACGTGCTTAAGCAAAGGTAATTACTAATAAGATTAACAAAGCCCATCTCACGATGAACAGTGTCGTGAATGTGATTGGCATTGAAGCAATGTAGAGATACGCCCCATTGCCATCACAAAATCTTGGCATGTATGAGGTCGTGTATGCACCCGGATTCCTTTTTCATGTTGATATGTGTACACGATCTAAGACCTAGTGGCCCTGCAGCGCAGTCCATGTGTGGCGCATGTGTGTGCGTTGCATATATTCATGCAATGTTTTCTGAATATATATGACATGGGTTGGACTCTACACGGCAGCGGAAACATTTTCTGTCCCCGGTCCTGTAAAATTACTATACAGGAATGACAGTATTTGTAAGTAAACGCAAACAAAATATTACAAGCGTCCATAGGATGGCATTTTCGAAAACATTACGCCAACCTTCAACTATTCAATGAACAGTTTGCTATGCATGCTCGATGGATATTAAGCGCTTCTCAAAATAAGGTTGCGGGTTCGATTCGTTGACGTGCCGACCACGTATAACATGACCGAAACGCAAAAAACGCCCGTATACGGTGCAATTGCTCCACGTTAAAAAATGTTATCTGGTCAAAATAAATTCATAACTACACACTGCAGCATCCCTCACAACCAAGTGTGAGAATTTGGCACAATGAACTATACACATGAGAGAAATAGCAAAACGTGGGACTAATTCTTATGAAATGAAGGTTATTTGCAATTACATGAACGGGTCGACAACTTTCCGCGGCCCTCTTAATTACTTTCATAAAATTGCGAGTCGAAATTTTGACGATTGCACTCTTTGCTTCAAGCTTTATTCTGAATGTTATTCTCATGAGTGTGCGGAATGTATCCCGTCAAGAAATTCAATATTTCTTCCCAAAATATGAAAGAACGAACATGCTTATTGGTCTCTTGTTTTTTTCAGAGGCATGGAACTTTTACGCACTGGGATGAAGATTATATTCCTGAGCTGCTTTTTCTTGGTTACCTTTCCTTCTCAGAGTACGTTGTTTCACACGAGTGTAACTTTTGTTTTGCATGTTGCCGATGACCGCATTCACTGGTTTTATGAGATTATTTTCGCACAAGATGCAATTTACTTAAATACGTCGCCGACATCAGTCTCGCTTAATTACATCAGCCTTACAGTTACCTAAATGTACGGACATTTCAAATATTGTAGTAAAATAAGAAATTTATTATTAACTATACATTATTCATAAACATACCATGATAAATGTTTTAACGCAATGTATTCAAGTCGTGCAAGGCAGGGGTAGTTGGAGATCACAGGGAAGAGGCCTTCATCTTCCAGTGGACATAAATATAGGCTGATGATGATTCAAGACGTGACATGCAATTCGATTAGCACTGCATATGTTGGTCGTTATCGTTTCAATTGTAGTGGTTGATTTATTCTGTGGGTTCACTTTCAAGCAGTATTGAGTTCTGTTTACCGTATTCATCATTCGTGCTAACGTTTCTGCCCGTACAATACGACGAGAGAGAGAGAGTAAACTTTATACAAGAGACCACGGGAGCGTAGGTAGCTCCACCGCTCTGCAGTGGGTGGTATAACCTCACTCAAGGAGTCAAGCGGATTTAGATGCCCTTCTCGCTCGATTTACCAGGTTGAGCTGATCCGTCGAGTTGGAGCTGGACAGCGCTGCCTCCCATTACCGTGTGCTGGGGTGTGTTATGGGTTTGAGCTCCGGTCTGCTTGCACAAACCCATACCATTTAGTAAAGCGTTGCTAATTGATTGCAGTGTGGAAATTTATCAGAATAAAGCGCAGGGTGTGTGGCCTAGTAGAGACTCAAGTGTGAATATACGTATATTTGTTTGGAGTTTCCGCCATATTTCCACTTCCTCTCACGTGAGAGCATTATGAAAGGGTGCTAGTGTTCTTCGTGATAGGTGACAGTTTGTTGTGTTCTTTTTTCGTTAATTTAATTTTCTTGCTATTTAACGAGTAAGCGTAAAACAGCAAAAACTGAACTACGTCTTTTGCGTACGTGCTTTCCGGACCCCTTCAACTGTTTTCTGCATTTTATGCAATAAATTACTTAGTTTGTGCTCAAGCGGCATTGATATATTCTGTACACAGCTTTAACTGTCTGGAAACAATATAATTCATTTCATTTGTGTTTCTCAATCAATTCAAGGACAGGGCAATTATTGCTGGCTTCCCCATAAGGTTTGCACCTTACTGTACCCCATAAGTATTGTACCATAAGTACCTAAATATCTGTCAGCAACCTCAGCGACAAAAGCGAGGAGAGTGGTTTATCTTAAAGGTTTTTATAACTATGCAGACACAAAGTTGTGGCAATCAGCATACCGAAAGAAAATAATACTAGACATGCTACACTGTTTACGCATTTGGGAATGTTCGTTTATCTTTCAACTTGCTAATATGCTCACTGCAGCGACAGCAATTAATGTATTCGTCTCGCCAAATTGTCATTGAGGGGACCTGTTTCATGAAAAAGACATATCAATTGCATCAGCTGGTATTTTGGCAAGAGGCGAGAGGCTTCACAGCCTTCGCTTTCATTAGAAAGAGGGAGGAATTTTGCCTGGGCGAATAAAAATACATAAACCCTTCAATTTTGTATAATATCCGGAATAACTTTCGCGGTTTCTGTTATCTAAGCCTTTGCTACGTCAAAGACAAACAAAAGCTCAATTCTAATACCTATTAACTTTCTAAAGAGGCAAATTACCGGCATTGTGGTAGAAACGCTTTGTTCCAGTTCTCAATTGCCATGTTGATTAGTGTTACCTGCTTTTGAATAAATGGTTAGATGGTTAAGTTTTTACATGACTTCAATTAAACGGATATTGCTGCAATACGGCTTGTTTTCAGTTTCATATTTAGGGCATATTCTCAGACGGCAATAATTGCATACTTTCCCAGCGATAATATGTCGGGCTGTGATGACACCTTTTTACGCAAGTATTCCCTAGCTCTAAATGTGTCCAGCTTATGTAACAGAATTGGGATCTTTACCGCAGTTTCTTTTTTATGTTTGCTTTAAAATAGATAACCCAGTAAGAGTACAGTTTTAATAGTTCTTCATGGGTAAGTAAATAAACTTTATTACAGAGACCAAGCTGATAATGCCCGAAGGTGGGCGGCCACCTTATTCCAGGTAGCTGTGGCACTGTTCTGATAACCTAGACCTGTTTACCATCCGTAGCTGGTCCTGAGGTGTTACGCTTGTCAGCTGGGCCTCCTACTAGTCTTCTGTTGGTGCTTGGATGGGCATTGTCCGTGGGCTATTTTTGCATTCCCAGACCATATGGTAAAGGGTGTTTGGTGTATTGAAGAATTGGAAGTCTCTTGCACATATTAAGGGGCACATAGCGTGTAGTACAGTGCGGTGGAGGTAGTTGCCCATCTGAAGTCGGCGTAGTATGACGGCTTCTGCTCTGTTAAGCTTGCAGTGTGGCGGCGGATATTCTCGCCTGTTATTCTTGTAGTCCTCCAGAATGTTGTAATAGTTGCTTTGTACAATTTCGCCTTCGTCTGACAGTAGACGATGATCCGGTGCGGTTTTTCAGCGTACATGTTGTCTGGTGGCCCACCAAGGATTCATGCTCCGGGGTCCAGACAATGTACGTTTCAGCGATGTCTTGGTTCTTGATGATGTTGAGTGCGGTCTTGCTAATTCTTCCTGCCCGAAAAAGGCGACACGCTGCCTGCGAGTCTGTGATGACGATGACCGGCACGTCCCATCGGCCGGTTCGTATGGCCATTGCTATGGCGACCTCTTCAGCTACCTGAATGTCCCTAGCAACTACTGATGCAGCTGCTATCTCTGCATTCTGCTTCTTCCTTTTGCAGGTAACATATCTCCCTGCCTTGTAGGTGGTGGCGTCCGTGTACTTTATTTCCGCCATATTGCTTTCATTGTTGATTACTTTTTATCCCTGTGTCTCTCGCTTGTCTTCTGACTTTATTGTATTCTGGGTGCATGTTTCCTCATATAGGTGCTACGTGTATTCTTGCTCTCAGGGTCGGGGGTACAGGTTGTGGACTATTGTGTTCTTCTTCGAGATAGTACCCAAGTCTTCTGAGGAGAGTTCTATCAACAGTGGTAATTATTAGTCTTTCGTTTTGGTTCGTCTTGTGAGCCTTCGCCAATTCGTCCCCGGTATTATGTACTCCTACTTTCAGCAGTTTTTCTGCGGACATGGTGGGTGGTAGTTGTATTGCCAATTTTTCTGTCTTATAATACGTTGAGCTTGCCTCTATCAGTATTCTTCATATCTAAGTACGTTGTACCACAGGTGATTCTGCTGATGACCAGTGCTTGCATGACTATTAGGGTGCCTTGTTCCTTTAATCCATGTCTTGTATTTGTGACCCTCTTCACCAGGTGTGCAACCTGCGTAATGGTTTCTTAAGTCGGTGTACGGTGCAAGACCCGCTCCATCATTCTGGACGACTAATACAAGGATACGATATGCATTAACCTTTCGGATGTGGATTCCATTCAGCGTTACATCATTATCTAGTGCCTCTTTGTCATGGTTCGTTTATGGAAAGCGACTTAAAGTAATATCGCTATGCACGTTTTCTATTCAAATGAAGTATGAGAGCGTTTGATCTCAGAAGTGAAAGAAGAATGTTATTTACATTAAGAAAGCGAAAACATAACACACATAAACAAAAGATAAAAATAAAGAGCACTCTACACGGCATTTAACAAAGGCGGTTCTCACAAATTAAAGTCACTGCAGTTCTAATGATACAGTTGTTAGGTGTGTCCGACTACACAAGCACAGTAGAATGCGAGCGGGGTGCGGCTCATCAACAGTTTCGACACATGGTCGCGTCGGTGAAGAACGCCGAGCCGTCGTCGAAGGAAGGCACTGGTCGCTCCTTGAGCGAACTCCAGGTTGTCACGAGAAGGGACCTTCTACTGGCTCAGGAGGTTAGGCAGTCCATGTTGGACTGTTAGGCAGTCCATGCCTGTAGTAACCTGGAAGCTCGAGTCTGTGGCCGGACAGCTCACTCCAGTCACGCGGTGAGACCTCGTCCTAGCTCCGGAGGCTAGGCAGAACAGGTTCTGCCGGTAGGAGTTTGAAAGCTCGGGCCCACGGCCCGACGGCTTACTCCCGCTCCCGGCGGACGCTGACTTCGTCGGCGCTCGCTTGCGTCCGAACACCACCACGCCGTTCTAGGGTCTCTTCCACATCTCTTCTTCGTTCTCCCTTTTCTCCTACGTCACCCATCGTGTACGGCGGAATGGTCGCTTTCTTTTAAGTATTTTGTTTTGACGGCGCGTCAGATTTCACGCGCATCGCTTCTTCGTCGTCGGCTTCTTGCTCTCGATGTTGTTTTCGCCGCACCCATTCGCTCTCGATGTTGTCTTCGCCGCACCGCTCTCTTTATCTACTACACTGGCTTCGCACACTGTCACAACAATCTTGTAGGGGGCGCACTCTTGCTTAGTATCAGGAGTTAAGATTTCTCAGGGGCACATGATACTCCACAAGCAGCCAGGTATCTTTCAGTTCTCGTACCTCTACTGCCTCCTGTAAGGATTCTTGCTGTCTTCCCGTCGATCCTCCAAGCGTCCATGTTAATAATTCATCCGCATACAAGGCACGTCGAATTCCCTCCAGTTGCTGAGAACGTCCGGTAGGACACTCAATGCCAGGTTGAAGAGCAGAGTGGAAATTACTGAGCCCTGTGGTGGGCCTTTGGCCGCGACCTCGATTTTTTTCAGATCTAACATTTCCTATACTCACTTTTGCCGTACGGTAGGATAGGAAATCCTTGATGTAATTGTAAACTCTTTCTCCGCAGTTGAAGCGGGTGATGAGCAAAAGTATCGCTTCATGTGAGACATTGTCGAAAGCCCCTTTTGCGTCTAACTTCGAACATTGTCGCGTTGATGGAGGTAATGGTAGCTCGTGTATCTGGAGTCGAGATCACAGGATTCCCTTTCACAAGTGCAATAAACCGTATGAAAATAGCCTTGAGTCGCTCTCCTCGTTTTCCTGGTAAACGGCAAGGGGGAAAATGCTTTCATGGCAAGGGCATTCGTTGTTTCAGTAAAGCTGTCGTCTCAATCCAGCTGAGTCACACTGTAGGTACTCAAAGGAGGCATGCATAGTACTCCTTCTGAGACTTGTTGCTTGACAGCAAGAGCACACTGTGTCATGGCCCGCCTTGCTGAACGTTGAGAGTCGGTGCGTTTCAAAGGTGACTCTGCTTCCAGTACAGTGGCAAGTCACTTCGTGAGTATTGAGAATGTCTTTGCAGTAAGATGCATCTCCACTTTTATACCCACGTCCTCCGTCAAGCTTAAACGCTGTGGGCATCCTTCAAGTCGTCCAGGTGGCCGAGTTGGTCTTTCTCTTCGTAGTGATGCTTTATAGGTTTACCTCCTTTCAGGGAAAATGTATGAACCACCGGAGTAGAACCCCGACGCGCGCAGCGAAGCCTTCGAGCCTGCTTTTATTTCATGCTTTCGCATGATGGTTGGCGTCAAACCTTCGGTCAAATTCCAGCGAGAAGCCTGGCCTTCCAGGTGCTTACTGAATTCGTTTTACTTGTCTCGCTCCAGCACCTTGGGGTTAGCGCCATGGCATGAGCGAAACGTAGCAGTTTTTTCACACGGACGTCATCTTCTGCTTCTGTATACTTCGGTATGTTGATCACCTTTTTAAACTTTGTTATGATGCTGCTGATGAAGATCCGGTCTACTTATTGTGCTGCACTCGCTATGGTGTCATCCAGAGCACTTGCGTTTATTTGTATTACGCGGACTTCCTCTACTTCACGGCCATCATGCTTAATATATATATATATATATATATCATTGGCAGCCTATATTTATGTCCACTGTAATACGTAGGCCTCTTCCTGCGATATCCAATTAGCCCTGTCTTGCGCTAGCTGATTCCAACTTGCGCCTGCAAAATTTTCCAACTTCATCACCCTACCTAGCTTTCTGCCGTCCTCGACACTGCTTCCCTTCTCATGGTATTCATTCAGTAACTCTAATGGTGCACCGGTTATCCACCCTACGCATTACGTCGTTGCCTGTCCAGCCCCATTTTTTTCTTTTAATGTCAATTAGAGTATCGGCTATCCCCGTTTGCTCTCTGATCCACGCCGCTCTCTTCCTGTTTCTTAACGTTACCGTATTGCAAAACACAGTATCCAGTGCCCCTTGACATGCCTGATTATGGGCCCAGTGTCGCGCGCTGGATGCTGGGGCGCTGGGAGGGCGCGCCATACTGGGAGACGCTGGGCGCGGGGTACTGGTGCGAAATGACGCTCTAGAGCGAGAAATACGTGGTGCCTGGCTACCTTATATATTTTTTCAAGTGCAAAAGGGAACAGAGAGTGTTGAAATGTAAGAAAAAGTAAAAACAAAGAAAGGCCCTAGGATTCGAACTTCCGACCTACTGATCCCAATCCCAGTATCCTACCACTACGACACGTCGATTTTTTTTATTGGGTGACATGTTAATGTAATAAATACTACGACACGTCGATTCATGACTGCGGATTCGTAATTTGCCATGTTAACACGCAGAGACAGTTGCAGTTTTGCACAGACGTCTCGCACAGACACGGTAGATGCACTATCACCCCGCCAATAAAACTTACGCCTCTATCAGAACGAAAAAGTTGTTGTCCGTATTGCATAGGATGCCTGGAAGTGCTGCAACACTTATTTGCTTTTTTGATTGTTATATTAATTCCGAAAAAAAAGCATAGAACGAACCGCCGACCCGGCACGCTGTACGGGCTGTTACTGACGATTTTGACAACCGTTTTCGTGTTCTTCGCGCAAGGGTAATGCAACATTTCCATAGCTCGACAATGCATTTCAATCGACACGTATGTGCAGTCGCATATCTCCGCCAGAGAAGCGGTCGGTTAATGCGGCTGGCAGCCTTCGGTGACAGCACATCTAGGTATGTTTATAACGCGTCATATCGGCGCTCATCGCTTGCTGCGCTGACACTGTAGACACAAAAGAATGGTTTGTTTGAAATCACCGATGGGAAAGCTGAACTACAGTGTGATTTACCTTCGTTAGACTTGTTGATTCCCCAGCCCAGACGGGCCGATAGAGTGTAGATGGACTCAGCGGGTACGGCAGTTAGGCCTAACCTTCGGTGGAAGTGAACGATCTCGGCGGGAGTACCTGATGAATGCGAAAATGTTTGTATTTGAGCTTCAGAACCTTTTAGCTAGTATTTTAGTACACTATGGAAAGTGAACGCGCACGAATCGCCTCAGCTTTGCTGTCGGTGCGATAATATCAATCAGCGGCAGGCTTCCTTAGGTCTGTTCGAACGCGTCTGAACGACTGCTGGGTTTCGTGTCAACTGCACAACACTGCGACAACTGGCAGTCGACGCTTGCGTACAAACTATTGGAAAACAAGGCGTTATATGCGTTTGGGTAATTTCGTTCACGAATACAGCTATTTGCCAAGTCAAAAGGGAAATGCACAAAGCGAAAGTGATCTTCAGTGTCGCATATGCATGGGCAGCTCACGCACCTTTATTGCAAGCTGCAACACCGCTGACACGAAACATACATTTATGACCCGAAATTATAGTGCTCTTAAGGATAGGAGTGTGTTCTTTGCACAGGACGTGTCCATAAAATTTATCAAGCATTTAATATTCAGCAGCGCCTATACTCCGGCAGTGCGGCACAAACGAAACCAGCGCGATTTCCAGTACGAGCCAGCGAACTCCAGCGACAACCAGCGCATGTACAGAGCACACCAGAGCGCCCCAGCGTGGCCGTGAAACCAGCGTCTCGTCCAGTGTGACCCAGCTCTTATCCAGCGATATCACCAGTGTCGCAGTAACTCCCTAGTGGCTCCCAGCGTGCGCCAGCGTCCCCAGTGCCATCCAGTCTCAAAAAACGCGCTGGTTTCACAGTGCAAGGCCCTGGAAGTCGCCGGTTTTTGCAATAGGGTAGGCCTGACATTTTTCGTTCCTTCGTTCGTTGTGCGGTCCTTAACTTGTTTTTGAGCTTCTCTGTTAACCTCTAAGTTTTTACCCCATATGTTAGCACCGGTGGAATGCAATAATCGTATATATATATATTGTCAAGGTGAAGTGAACTTGGCCGCGCGCGCTCGCAAGGCGGGCGCTAGAAGAGAAGAAAGACGACGGACTGAGATCAGAACAGCCGGCCCAGGAACGGGTGCTGTGTCTTTGTGTCTCTTCTTTACAATGGCGCAGCCGGCGAACGCCAAGCCTTAAGAGGCTTCAGCCTTAAGCACTTTCCTGCGGAGGCCTTGCGTCCTCCGGCATCTCGCCGTCCAGGGTCCTTCCGGCGAGGGAACGCCGTCAACGCTTCCCTTCGCATAGATGCCGCGCCTGGGACTACGTCAAGGTCCGATCCGCCAAGGCATGCCATCCACGCTGCCTTAGACATGCATCCTCGCCGTCGTACGTTCCTGCTGCGGCCAGGGAACGCCGTCCACGCTTCCCATGCCCTTTATCCCGGCCCCATGATATCATCGACATCTCAGCCAGCTAGGGATGCTGTTCACGCTCCCCTGACCATGCTTCCGGCTGCAGTGAGTGCCGCATACGTCACCACTTCTGGCTCAACGGATGCCGTTCAGGCTCCCTAGGCCACTGGTCCGGCTCGCCCGAGTGCTGCGGCCGCTGCCGCCGCCTCAGGGTACGTGGATTCCGCCCCTGGCTCTAGGGGCGGCTCAGCCGGCAGCTTGTCCGAAGCCATGCGAGCCATCTCGCTGCTGACCAAACAGCTCGAGGTTATGACGAGCACCTTCGCATCCCTCAGCGGTTTCGCGGTTGCACCTCACATTGGGACGATGCTTCAGCCCCTCCGTCATGGACCCGTCCTGCCTGGGAACTCCGTCCCCGCTTCCCTTGGCGAGACTATGATGCCCGGCACTACTTCGACTCCTCATCCAACAAGGTATGCCGTCCCAGCTTCCTTGGTGGTAGAACCGGCTCTCGCTTCTACAACGACCGCACTGTCCGTGGACACTGGCCCTAGTTCCACGGGAAGCTGGACAAGCAACCTGGCGGAGACAAGGCCCTGCGACTTCCAGCAGCCGGCTTGCGTAAAAATACCGCCGTTTCGTAGCTTTGAAGATGATGTCACCCTTTGGGTTCGCACCATCAATGCCTTGGGTGATCGGCATGCTTGGCCAGACCACAAAAGATGGCTGGTTGCAGCCAAACGACTTTTCGGTGCCGCAAAGGCATGGGACACCTACGAAGGCGTAAATCAGCAGTACTGGCCCGAATGGAGCGCGGCGCTCATAGCTGCTTTCGGCCGGCATCCTTGTGCCTGCGTTGAGTCCGACCAGCCCATTTCTGCGCATGGCGCTCCTGCGAGCTACCGCTTTGACGCTGCGGCAGGTGTGCCCTGCAGCAGCCCTCAGGCAGAGTGGTGCGCCGCAGACACCGGCTCATCAGGGTGTCGCCGTCGGCTCTACCGAAGACACTAAGAAGCGCATGGCGACCACCTCTCCTACTTTGACATGGTTATCTACGCCAGCCGAGATTCTGCGACTTCCGCCCCACGAAGCTCGGGAGCAACGCCAAATCGCCGCTGCCGACAAGGTTTTGACATATGGGATCACGGCCTGCCCTGCTGTAGACCCCGGTTGCCAGCTACTTTTTTCACCGCGGGTCTCGGACTCTGCTTCGGCATCAGGCACCACACCATCACTGCCAGAGCCCGCGATAACATGCTATCCACAGCAGTCGGTGACGCGGTCTCCAAGCTCGCTGTTGGATGTGCACGTGAAGGTGCCGTCTCACCGGGTGACACCGTCGGCTCTATCCGAATTAGTGGGAAACGCTGGGCGCACTTGCGCTTCCGCTACCATCCCACTTCCGCTAGATTCACCTAGTATCCCGGCCTCGAACTTGGACAGCTCAACTGCACACGACGTGGCATCGAACACCTTGAGGAGCTTTGTTCCGTCAGTGGCAACTCTGCAAAAGCGCAAATTGCGTCCCATGCGAGCACGGATGCTCACCTCCTCAATTAAGAAGCCACGTCGTAGACCACACCAATGCGTTGCGACCGAACGCGATCAATGCGACCATGCGCGTTCAGTGCTACAAACTGTGGTTTGGCGTCAAGAATTTCCTGTCGTATTTTTTCAAGAGCGACGGGATAGTCGTCGGCGAGACCTGCGACCAGCGCGCTGCAGTCAGTGCCGCCCGCCAGAGAAGCTGGTTGCGCGCTGGACGGATCACCAACGACGACCTCAAACCCTGGACAAGTTGCTTAGTTGCAAGCGCACCGGAAACTTGCAGCGTGGCCGAGTGTCAAGGCGAAGTGAACTTGGCCGCGCGCGCTCGCAAGGCGGGCGCTAGAAGAGAAGAAAGACGACGGACAGAGATTAGAACAGCCGGCCCAGGAACGGGTGCTGTGTCTTTGTGTTTCTTCTTTACAATATATATATATATATATATATATATATATAGAGAGAGAGAGAGAGAGATATAAATGAGAAGCACAATTTCGTGGTTGTCTTAGGTTTATTTATCCAACAGTTTCGGTCGGTGGACCGACCGAGACTGTTGGGTAAGTACACCGAAGATAACCGCGAAGTTGTGCTTCTCATTTTTCTAAACACGCTTGGCCCATTGAAAAATCCAGTTACTGTGTATACCGACCGAAACTCTTGGTAAATAAACCTAAGATAACCACGAAGTTGTGCTTCTCATTTTTCTAAATACGCTTGGCCCATTGAAAAATCTAGTTACTGTGTATATATATATATATATATATATATATATATATATATATCCGGCAGCATTGATGCCTTCAGGTAGCATATATGGGTTTATTGATCAGTTGCGATCACCCAAAAGGATCACGTGCTCGTGACGCCTGCGGTGTCAAGGTTGTTCCACATCCGCCCACAGGTTTGTGAGTGGTGGCGCTGGCTAACACTCCCAGGGTTAGTTCTAGTTGTAAAAGATAAATACCCCCGAAAATGGATGGAAGCTGAATGGTGAGAGCATCGCACGTGTAAAGCGAGGACTTGGGATCATCGGAAAAACGACGGCAATCCTCGCCTGAACACCTTCGGCACAACGACGTTCTTCGGTCTTGCCTTCCAGGTAGTCTACAAGGCTTTTTAGTTCCGGGTCGGCTCGTTGTTGTTCGGCGATTTCGTCGGCACTGATGGGTTCCAAGAAAGTGTCGTCAACCTGTTCGTCCTGTGGTGGCGTTTCGACGGGGGCGCGAGACAAGCAGTCTGCGTCAGAGTGATATCGCCCGGACTTGTAAACGACGGTGATGGCGAATGCCTCAATTCTAAGACTCCATCGTGCGAGGCGACCTGAAGGATCCTTCAAGTTAGCTAGCCAAGACAAGGGGTGGTGGTCGCTCACAACTTTGAAGGGCCTGCCATAGAGGTAGGGGCAAAACTTTGATGTAGGCCAGATGATGGCGAGGCACACCTTTTCTGTTGTGGAATAATTTGCTTCCGCCTTCGATAGTGACCGGCTAGCGTAACTTACAACCCTTTCTAGTCCGTCAGTCCTCTGCACAAACACGGCGCCGAGTCCTACACTGCTTGCGTCGGTGTGGACTTCGGTATCGGCGTTTTCGTCGATATGCGCAAGTATTGGCGGTGATTGCAGGCGTCACTTCAGTTCTTCAAATGCGTCGACTTGCGGCGTCTCCCACTTGAACTTGACGTCGGCCTTCGCGAGGTACGTCAGTGGTTCGGCGATCCGTGAAAAATCATTGACGAAGCGCCTTTAATAGGCGCACAGTCCAAGAAATCTACGCACTGCCTTCTTGTCATCGGGAGGAGAAAAGTCGGTGATGGCCGCAGTTTTCTGTGGTTTAGGGCACACACCAGACTTGTTGATGACGTGGCCCAAAAACAAGAGATCCTTGTATGCGAAGCGGGACTTTTCCTACTTCAACGCGAGTCCGGAGGTCTTTATTGCTTCAAGAACTGTTCCAAGGCACCAGAGGTGTTCTTGAGGCAAACTTGAGGCAAACACAACGTCGTCCAAGTAGACGAGGCAAGTCTGCCATTTCAAGCCTACCAGTATTGTATCCATGACGCGTTGGAAAGTCGAAGGTGCCGAGCAAAGACCAAACGACATGACCTTGCACTCGAACAGTCTGTCTGGTGTTATAAAGGCAGTCTTCTGCCGGTCCCTCTCGTCGACTTCAGTTTGCCAGTAGCCGCTTTTGAGGTCCATCGACGAAAATTCTGAGTTGTAGAGTCGATCCAACGCGTCGTCTATCCGTGGGAGAGGGTATATATCCTTCTTCATGATTTTGTTGAGGCGACGATAATTGACGCAGAAACGTAGGGTTCTATCCTTCTTCTTCAATAACACCACGGGGACGCCCACGGACTCTTGGAGGGCTCCATGTTGTTGAGGTGACGATAATCAACGCAGAAACGTAGCGTTCCATCCTTCTTCTTCAATAACACCACGGGGTACGCCCACGGACTCTTGGAGAGCTGGATGATGTCGTTGCGTAGCATTTTGTAGACTTGCCTTATGGCCTTGCGTTCGCGAGCCGAAACTCGGTACGGACTCTGACGGAGTGGGCGGACTTATTTGTCGGTTAGGATGCGGTGCTTTGCGACAGGGGTTAGTCGAAATTTTGACGACGACGAGAAGCAGTCCTTGTATTGCAGCAGCCTGGCTTTTAGCTGTTCACGCAAACAAACCACTGACGATCCTCGCGGACTCCCAGCAGGCCTGCCGCAGCTTCCTACAGGGAAGAATCGCAAGACCTGCGGCACAAGTCCTAGCCCAAATACCCAAGGAGGACAGTGACGACAACACCATCCAAACCATCATTCGGATACCGGGTCACGCTGCCATCACGGGTAACCTGTACGCCGACAGAGCAGCTCGAAAATTTGCACATAACCGAGCAGTCATCACGCCGACTGCAGATGACCATGACCCAGTTGACGCCGAGTATTCAGCAATCCTGAACTACCACAGAGGAAGTCGCTTGCGATATTCCCCACAACATCGAATACTAAAGACGGAGGATGCCGCTGCCTGGCGTAGGCTCCAGACAGGCACTTACACGAACCTACACATATTACATCGCATGCACCCCACAGCCTACAGGGACGAATGCCCGTGGTGTGGGGCTACACCAACCCTATACCACATTACGTGGGAGTGCACGCTACACAACATAGAACACCATGACACGAACACCACGAGGGAGCAATGGGAGGTACTGCTGTCCAGCTCGGCCCTCGACGACCAGCTCAAGCTGATACAGAGAGCAGAGAAGATGGCAAGAGCCAGCGGAGCCCAGGACTAGGGGCCCCGACCATTAGCGATGCCCCATTGGGGCAAGACAAAACTATCTTTGGATTAAAGTTTATCTATCTATCTAGCTGTTCTTTCTTATGCCTGGGGAGGTTCTGATTGACGTCCAATGCTGGTTCAGGCAGGTACTACACTCGTCGTTGAAGGTGCGCTAGAATCTGCGAAGGCGAAAGCACTGCTGGCTTGTACTATTTCATCGATGTAGGCGCATGTGGTGCGCTTGTTAATATGCTTGTGATCGTGGCTGAAGTTTGTGAGCATCACTCTTGCTTTCCCTTCATGTAGCTCAGCTATGCATCTAGCAACGCAAAGTTCACGGTCGAGCAGTAAGTGATGATCGCCCTTGATGACGCCCTCCATCTCGGCAGGCACTTCGGTACCGACGGAAATCATTACACTTTAGCGAGGCGGAACGGTGACTTGTTCTTCAAGCACATTCAAGGCATGGTAACTGATGTTTGTATGCGGTGGTATCGCTTTGTGCGTTGAAAGCGTTTTCGACTTGGACCTTAAGTCGATGACTGCACCGTGTCGGCTTAGAAAGTCCATGCCTAGGATGACATCCCTGGAGCAGTGCTGCAGGATTACGAAGCTCGCCGAGTGAGTGCGGTTGTTAACCGTGAATCGCGCTGTGCAGATTCCAGCCGGCATTATTAGGTGGCCTCCCGCTGTCCGGATATCGGATCCTTGCCAGGTGGCTTCCACCTTCTTCAACTTGGCGGCGAACAGGCCACTGAAGACGGAATAGTCGGCTCCAGTGTCGACGAGAGCGCTGACGTTATGACCATCGATTAGCACGTCTAGGTCGGTAGACAGTCGTCTGATGTTACGGTTAAGTCATGGCGTCGAATCACGGCAGCGTCGGCTTGCTCTGTCGCGTCGGTAGGTTTTCTTTCGGTGGTGAAGTGTTGTCAAGGCTCATGCCAGGCGGCGTGCTGTTACCTCGTCGTGATGATTCGCTAATCTTCTTCGTCGGCGTCGGAGAATCTTCGGCATTGCGTCTTACAGCAACCGCACAGCCATCGGTTGCTGCTTTTAGTTTCCCGGGTAAGGGCTGGGAGATCGGCCCCGGGTTGGGCCGGCGTACAGCCGTCCATGCAGCGAGATGTAGCAGCCTGGTGACGGCGAGCGTGAGGTTCGTAGTGGTTGCCACTGGGCTCCGGCGTGGTAGTTGGCGATGTCACGTGGCCGTTCGCCAAACTGTGGACGTGGCGCGTTGACGGCGAACCCTCGTAGGCCCATCTCGCGATATGAGGATCGGTGGTAGACATGGCCGGCTTCCCCGCAGTGATAGCAAAGCGGGCGATGGTCGGGGACGCGCCAAATGTCCGTCATCCTCCAGTAGCTGCGCTGCGCGACGGGCGGGCGTGCTGGAGGCGGCGGCGGTGGACGACGGAACTGCGGCGTTACGGGGTCCTGGCACCAGCGCCGAGGGGGACCTGGACGGCCGATGAGGGTGGCGTAGGTCATCGCTTCCGGCTGTGGTTGAGGCGATGCCGGAACTTCTGACACTTCCAATGACTGGTGAATCTCTTCTTTAACTATGTCAGCAATCGATGCCACCTGAGGCTGCGACCTTGTGCATAACTTCTGCAGCTCCTCCCGTACGACCACTCTGATCGTATCTCGCAGGTCGTCGGCGCTTAGCGCTTGAGCTTCGGCGTAGTTTGTAAGCGCGCGGTGGGTTTTTTTTTGCCTGGCGCGCATTTCAAGCGTCTTCTCGATCACAGTGGCCTCCGAAAGAAATTATGCGACAGTCTTGGGCGGGTTTCGTGTCAATCCGGCGAATAGTTGTTCTTTGACATCCGGCATCAAGAACCGAACTTTCTTTTCTTCAGACATGTCGGCGTCGGCGTGCTGGAAGAGGCGAGTCATCTCCTCCATGAAGATCGCGATGTTCTCGTTCGGCAATTGTACTCTGGTTTCTAAGAGAACTTCGGCCCTTTCGTTTCTTTCGACACTCTCGCAGGGCCTCACGAAGTTCTCACGAAATAGGACCCACGTCACCAGTTCTCAAACCAGGTTCGAGCAGCATCATCCAACGAAAAAAAATACAGGACGCTTAAGGTTCGCCTTTAAGACTAGAATGCGATAGCGTTATCGGGACCCGTTCGCATCGCATCGTTCGCATACGGCAAGTAGGCTTCATTCACTGCAACACTGAACGTGGGAAAGCCAGCTTACAAAAACCAAGCTTACATCGATCCCCTTAAAGTCCACTTCACTTTTAAGCCGAAATACATTGCTGGAAAGATGTTTTTCCAGGGGCAATATAAGTTATCTTATATTAAAATGTGAAGGCCCTAGCACCCTTTTTTATTATTTTATTAATTGTTTGCTATTGCCCCAACACGCGCGCGTGTGCCAAACGAATTAGCAGGCGAAGTCCCAATTTGACCTATCTAGGATGCGAGCGCCATCTGGATATGATTTTCACAACTACCCGAACGCGCGGCTGTAGGTCTGGTAGAAATGCTGGAAAAGGGGTTTGCGTTTGAGTTTCCTCGTAGCAGAATTAGGTTTTCTCGTGCGTTCAAATTACAATCCGACGCCGATTGGTAAACAATCCGACGGCGCATCCGACGTCGAATAGTAAAGTCGTACTTTACCATTTTTCTGTTGGATTTCACTGTGAGAAATTTAATTTTTGTTCACCAAAACCTTGCACCACGTGGAGGGCCTGTGCAGTCGGCGTGATTGGGGATGATTTTCTCCGCCACCCGCCGACACCGGTTGCCGACGCCGGATTTTCTGCCACACGGGGTAGTTAACGCTATCGCATTAAAATAGACATGGTGCAGATTGTCATCGTCGCTCCATTAATTGAACGTTGCGGTCCTCTCGTATGTCTCCAGCCAGGTTTCAGGGTCTTCAGCCGATGATCCACGGGAGGTCGGTGGCTCCGAGGTTGTTGCA
>NC_051162.1:63669182-63729181 GCF_013339745.2 Dermacentor silvarum
CCAACTCAGACTGATGCCTTGCTGACCATCTTAAGGAAACACCAACCTTGCTTTGACGTGTGTTCGGATGGCTTGGGTAAAACACCCGTGCCCGCTTATCACATCGAAACCGACGGATCCCGCGTCATTCGTCGCCGCCCTTACCGTGTCTCGTCTGCTGAACGGAAAGTTATAGAAGACCAAGCTAACGACATGCTCGCACGGAACGTTATAAGGCCTTCAGCAAGCCCTTGGTCGTCTCCTGTTGTCCTAGTTTAAAAAAGGACGGTTCGGTACGCTTTTGCGTCGATTATAGGGCGCTAAACAAGATTACCCGTAAGGACGTATATCATATGCCCCGTGTTGACGATTCTTTGGATACCTTACAAGTTGCCGAATACTTTTCGAGCCTCGACTTGCGTTCTGGATTTTGGCAGATCCCGATGCATGAACCCAACAAGGCGAAGACGGCGTTTGCAACACCTGATGGCCTTTTCGAATTCAACGTAATGCCTTTTGGTCTGTGCAATGCGCCAGCCACATTTGAACTAATAATCGACACCGTACTACGCGGCCTCAAATGGAGAACTAGCCTATGTTACCTGGACGACATTGTCATCTTTTCGTCCAGCTTCTCCCAGCACCTAGAACGTTTAGACGACGTTCTCGCGTGTCTAGCCAAGACCAGTCTCCAGCTCAATACTAAGAAGTGTCGATTTGCGAGCCGCAGCATCAAAGTATTAGGTCACGTGGTCAGCAAGCACGGCATTGAGCCAGATCCCGACAAGGTCGCTGCTGTACAGCATTTCCCAACACCAACCACAGCTAAAGACCTTCGCATCTTTCTCGGATTAGCGTCGTACTTTCGCCGCTTTGTCCGTGGCTTCGCGACTATCGCTGCTCCTCTTCATAAACTCCTGACCACGACCATACCGTTTACCCGGACGGATGAATGTGAAGCCGCCTTTCAGACCCTTAAGCGGTGCCTCACATCAGGACCAGTGCTTCGTCACTTTGATCCCACAGCCTCTACTATCCTCCACACTGACGCAAGTGGGCATGGAATAGGCGCTGTCCTGCTGCAGCGGAACCACGCGTCTGAAGAGCACGTCGTGGCCTACGCGAGTCGTACTCTTACTCCTGCTGAGCGAAACTATACTATCACAGAACAAAAATGTCTCGCCATCGTATGGTCCATACAAAAGTTTCGCCCCTATTTATATGGCCGCCAATTCACAATTGTGACTGAACACCATGCTCGGTGTTGGTTATCCTCCCTGAAGAATCTGTCCGGACGCCTCGGCCGTTGGGTTCTGCGTCTACGACTACACTGTCACATATAGGTCTGGCAGGCAACATAAAGATGCTGACGCTTTGTCTCGTTGCCCGCTGTCGCCAAACGCCCCTGTCTCACCTTCCTGCGTTCGGCACCGCCCAGCCAACCGACCACAACCATGGCCCCAGTACGGTTCGTGACCTCGGTCGACATTCTGTCCTCAGAAGACCTCGCGTCCCTCCAACGGGCAGATACGTACTGTCGCACAATTATCGACCAGATCACTGGCTTATACCGTCCTCCCAACAGCCGCTTAAGACGACAACTGGCACGGTTTAAACTTCATGATGGTTCATTATTGCGGGAAGTTTACCACCCTACCGGTCACCGATGGGTCCCAGTCGTCCCTCGCTCACTTCGACTGCAAATTTTGCAAGCTTTTCACGACGACGCAACGGCTGGCCACTTAGGATTTCATAAAACCTACGACCGCATTAAGACTCGCTGTTTCTGGCCTGGCCTGTCTACTAGTGTTGCCAAGTACGTCAGTTCGTGTGTGTCATGCCAACATCGAAAACGTTCGACCTCTCTTCCCGCCGGCCCTTTACAACCATTGGCGTGCCCGTCCGTTCCATTTGAATTCGTGGGCATCGACTTATACGGGCCCCTTCCGCTTACACCCGCGGCTCACCGCTGGATTGTCACCGCCGTGGACCATCTCACTCGCTACGCTGAGACGGCAGCTCTTCCTTGTGGTGCGGCCTCTGAGGTCGCCGAGTTTGTCCTGCAAGCCATTATCTTGCGCCACGGTGCGCCTCGTGTTCTTCTAGGTGACCGTGGCAAGACATTTCTTTCTCATGTTCTTGCTGAAGTCCTGCAAGCTGCAAACACCATTCATAAGACCACCTCTGCATACCATCCCCAGACCAACGGTCTTACCGAGCGTGTCCATCGAACTCTGTCCGACATTATCTCTATGTATGTGAAACCCGACCACACAAACTGGGACACTATACTTCCTTTCGTCACGTTTGCATATAATACTGCCGTTCAACGCACAACAAACTACGGCCCCTTTTTGCTCGTGTACGGCCGTGCACCGTCTTTTGTTTTGGACACCGGCTTTCTCTCTACGCCTTCTGTTCCATCCACATCTCTACCAGAGGAGTTTGCCGCCCGCGTCGCCCACTGCCGCGAAATTGCGTGCGCCCACACCGCGACCATTCAGGACAAGAGGAAAGTCCGTTGTGATGTGACCCGTCGTGTCATTTCGTTCCAACCAGGCGACGAAGTGCTCCTGTGGACACCTGTCCGAGTGCCAGGTCTCTGTGAAAAATTTCTTCACAGGTATCGTGGCCCATATACCGTGCTTGAAAGAACATCTGCCGTGAACTATCGCGTAGCTCCTGTTACCTCGGTTCCTGACGGCCGTTGCCGCAGCACTGAAATTGTTCACGTCTCTCGCCTGAAGCCGAATCTTCGGCGTTCCGACCATTTCTGACTGGCTGCCTTACCGGCCGCTTTCGTGAGGGGGGGGGGGAGTTAGTGTGAGCGCTAACTGTGCAGTTCATCATCGTCTTCATGTGTATATACCCATCCTCATAATCATCATCATTTTGTGGGGTTGGTGTTCGTGGGCTGTCTCGCGCTGTGTGACAATACAACAGCTCTGCTTTCGTCGCGGGCGTCGTGTCTCACAATATATATATATATATATATATATATATATATATATATATATATATATATATAGGAAAATCAGAAAGACAACTTCGCGGTTAGCTTAGGTTGATTATTTACCCAACAGTTTCGGTCGGTGGACCGACCTTTTTCAAGGGACCTTTTTCCACCGACCGAAACTGTTGGGTAAATAATAAACCTAAGTTAACCGCGAAGTTGTGCTTCTGATTTTCCTAAATACGCTTGGCCCATTGAAAAGTCTAGTTACTATATATATATATATATATATATATATATATATATATTGTGAGCGCATTTTGCGCATATCTTCGTCGTCATTTGTACAAACGACTCATCATCTTGTGTGAGCGCTATTTGTGCATATCGTCGTCGTCATCTGTACATACGACTCATCATCATCTTTTGTCTCGTGCGGTGCTTCATCTCTGACTCAGGCGACTGCTCGGTAATAAAGGCATCGCATCGGTCAACGTCTCACAAGTGGTGGAGCGTGCTTCGATTCCCACGTCCTCTTACTTTCCCGATTCCCCTGGAGCTCCGGTCCGGTCGTCGTTTGCTCTCGCCTACCAGGGTGATGGCAGAAACCAACCCATCCACCAGTGCTGCTACCACCTCTGCTCAGCCAGCTGGGCCTACCTGGACGGTGAACACCACACACCGCGATCCTCCCGTCTTTGCCGGCCTCCGCGGCGACGACGTGGACGATTGGCTTGATCACTACAACAGAGCCAGCGACGCCAACCATTGGGACGACACGCACAAATTGCGGTATGTCTCCTTTTACCTAACCGAAGTTGCGAAGACGTGGTTTTTTAACCACGAAAGTGACTTTTCGGACTGGCCATCGTTCACCCAGCAATTTCGCCAGATATTCGGCATGTCGTCTGGACGATCCGAAATCGCGAAACAGAGGCTGGCCACGCGCGTACAAGACCAGGACGAGTCCTATACATCCTACATTGAGGACGTCCTCGCTCTCTGCCGCCGCGCACAGAGTGACATGGCGGAAGCTGACCGCGTTCGCCACATACTGAAGGGCATCAACACGGTTGCCTTTAATGCTCTCGTCATGCAGAGCCCAACCTGCGTTGGTGATATTATCACAGCATGCCAACGTCTAGACTCACTAGGCCGCGGTATTCGCGGCCACATTTCTCGCTACTGCCGTCGGCGTCAGCAGGATGAAAGGCGGGGCTATGCTACCTTTGAGCGAGACAACCCACCTAGGTTTGATTACTACGTTCCCGGGCGTCACCCAAGTGAAAGGCGAGGCTACGTCAACTTTGAGCGAGACAGGACACCAGGACCAGATTCCTACGTTCCCGGACCGTACACAACCTCCTCTGGTCGCTCTCCTTCACCTTCCCAGGACATGGCTCGAGCGTCCCGCTCGCCCCGGCGTCGCTCTCCTTCACCTTACCGCCGTTCCTCATCGCCCTTGCGCGCTGCTTCCCATGTTGTGGACACCCGCTCGGAAAACTAGAGGCTGCAGTTTTTGGAGGAGAAACTGCATCGTGTCGGACTGTCCCAATTCCTCCTGCTCGCCCCGCCAATTTGCTCTCGGTTTGTGTGGAAGGTGTTTTCGTCGACGCCCTTGTAGATACTGGAGCCGCTATTTCTGTTATACATCGTGAACTGTGCTTTCGTCTGCGAAAAGTGCAAACGCCGTATGTTGGTCCGGTCCTATGTGGTGCCAATGACGTTCCCATCTTTCCTACCGGACAGTGCACAGCTCGCGTTCTGATAGACGGTATTCGTCATCATGTGCAACTTGCGGTGCTTTCGACGTGCGCTCATCAGATTATATTAGGATGGGACTTCCTGTCCGCTGCTTCTGCACTAATTTCGTGCGGCGACCCAAGAATTCACATCAGCGACACCGAGACTTATCCAGTTTTCGATTGCCCGTGTCCCAACCTTATTGCAGCAGCGGATTTTCTTATCCCACCAGACGAAGAACGTATTCTTACCGTTGGGTCAACAGACATTGTCGACGGAGACGCAGTGGTTGTACCTTGTCAGCGTTGCATTTCTCGAGGACTCGCGATCGCTTCTTGCTTGGTCCGGTTCTCGAGTGGCTATGCCAGCCTCACAGCCTTTAATACGACTCCTGAGCCAATACTACTGCCGAAAGGGTCTACTGTCGCCAAGCTCGCCGACGCTGCGCCGGTATGTGTCGTCAGTGTTTCGCCTGCCACATCTTCCGCGCATTGTACGCCCGCAGAAGGCCACACTGGTGCTATTAAGGCCGCCTTGAGTGCAGATCTCAATCCGGCCCAGACCGATGCACTCCTCACCATTTTAATGAAGCATGAAGCTTGTTTTGACGTTTCTTCGCGAGGCCTGGGTCAGACCACTGTAACTACTCATCGAATTGAAACAGACGGCTCTCGCATCATTCGCCGTCGCCCGTACCGTGTGTCACCTTCGGAGCGAAAAGTTATAGAAGAACAAGTGAACGACATGCTGACACGCAACATTATAAGGCCTTCAGCAAGCCCTTGGTCTTCTCCTGTTGTGCTTGTTAAAAAAAAGGATGGTTCTGTGCGCTTTTGCATCGATTATAGGGCGCTCAACAAAATTACCCGTAAGGATGTTTATCCAATGCCTCGTATTGACGATGCTTTGGATACCTTACAAGGTGCCGAGTATTTCTCGAGCCTCGACTTGCGCTCCGGATATTGGCAATTTCCCATGCATGAGCCAGATAAAGAAAAGACTGCGTTTGCTACACCTGGTGGCCTTTTCGAATTTAATGTGATGCCTTTTGGACTGTGCAATGCACCAGCTACGTTTGAACGTATGATAGATACAGTATTCCGTGGCTTAAAATGGAAGACCTGCCTTTGTTACTTGGACGACATTGTCATCTTTTCGTCGAGTTTCTCCCAGCACCTACAACGTCTAGACCAAGTTCTCGCGTGTCTAGCAAAAGCTGGTCTCCAACTCAATACTAAAAAGTGTCGCTTTGCAAGCCGCAGCATTAAAGTATTGGGCCACGTCGTCAGTAAGCATGGCATCCAGCCTGATCCCGATAAAATCGCTGCAGTACTGGATTTTCCGCCACCAACCGCACTTAAAGAACTCCGCAGCTTTCTAGGACTGGCGTCCTACTTCCACCGCTTTGTCCGTGACTTCGCCACCATCGCCGCTCCTCTACACAAACTTCTGACTTCGAGCGCGTCCTTCGTGTGGTCGAACGACTGTGAAGCCGCCTTCCAGACCCTCAAACGAGTTCTCACGTCAGGGCCCGTGCTCCGTCATTTCGATGCAACGGCCCCGACTATTCTACACACTGATGCCAGTGGGCATGGCATTGGCGCTGTCCTGCTGCAGCGGAATCAGAAGTCCGAAGAGCAAGTCGTGGCTTATGCAAGTCGTGCTCTTTCTCCTGCTGAGCGCAACTACACGATTACAGAACAGGAATGCCTCGCCATCGTGTGGTCAATACAAAAATTTCGTCCCTATCTCTACGGTCGCCATTTCACAGTTGTGACCGACCATCATGCTCTTTGTTGGTTGTCGTCCCTGAAAAACTTGTCTGGACGCCTCGGCCGTTGGGTACTGCGCTTACAGGAATATGACTTCACTGTCACGTATAAGTCCGGCAAACAACATCAAGATGCCGACGCTTTGTCGCGCTGCCCGCTGTCCCCAAACGCCCATGCTTCACCTTCGGTATGCACGTCACCATCTAGCCACGCGTCTCAGCGCATGCCCAGTAGCCCGGGACAGTCAGTTGCCTAAGTTGACTTTCTCCCGTCTACTGGCCTCGTCTCACTCCAACGTACTGACCCATACTGCCGTCTATATATATATATATATATATATATATATATATACTGTGGGGGTATGACGCCGAGAGGACGCCGTCAACGCTTCCCTTGTCATAGATGCCGCACCTGGGACTACCTCCACCTCAAGTGTCTCCTCGCGGTTCTTCGGCGTGCCGGGTCCCTCCTGCCCCGGCAGGCCGTCCACGCTTCCTCGGTTAGGGAGCCGGGCACTCTACCACCGGCGCAAGCACCCACCGCACCATCCGAGGACGGCGTCCAAGCCTCCGCGGTCGCTCTAGGACCGGACTCTACCAGTTATTTCGTCCAAGCCATCGCCAAGCTGAGACACCAGCTCGAGCTTCAGACGAACACAGTCGCATCCGACGGCGGTTTCACCGTTGCGCCTCACACTGAGACAGCGCTTCGCCCCCTGTCTTGGACCAATCCTGCCTGGGAACTTCGTATACGCTTCCCTAGGGAGAATATCATCCTTGGAACTACTTTGACTCATCAGCCTACAAGGTACGCCATTCATGCTTCCTTGGTGGTAGAACCGGCTGCCGCTACTACCAAAACGCCCGCACTGTCCGTGGACACCAGCCGTGGTTCCGCGGGCAGCTTGACAGCGGCCTGGCGGAGATGAAACGCTACGACTTCCATCAGCCGGCTTTCGTACAATTACCGCCGTTTCGCGGCTTTCAAGATGACGTCATCCTTTGGGTTAACGCTATCAATGCCTAGGGTGATCATCATGCTTGGCTGGACCAAACAAGATGGCTGGTTGCGGCAAAACGACTTTGCCGTGCCACCAAGGCTTGGGACAACTACGAAAGCATCAATCAGGGGTCCTGGTTTTTATGGAGTACAGCTCTGATAAATGCTTTCGGCCACCTTCCTTATGCCTGCGCGTCCCCTACATCCCCGAGCATCAGCTGCGGCTCGTCGTCGTCGAAGATCGCGGCCGAGAACCAATGGTTCAGCAACAGGGGTAGCGAGTCGAGCCCTCAGCCGCCACCGCATCAGTTACAGGCCTCCAGTCCGAGCAGCTCCACGTCGGCATCCTCCGCCATTCATAGCGAACCCGGCAGCAAGGCCTCCAAGACAGCGCATGAAACTGCATCCGCAGCGGCTTCGGAAGCAGAGGCATGCGGCGACGACACGGGCAACGTGCAGTACTGCGACTCTTGGGACACGGATCCAGCCGCCGTGGCTTTGCGGCTGCTGAGGGCCGCGGAGCAGTGCAACAAAAGTCCCGATTCGGCGCACGCCAGCCCTGCCGCAAAGGGGGCGCCTTCCACCAACAAGATGTCCGCCATCGGCACATCTATGAGACGGCGTTATACTTACGTCTCAAGCAGCGAGATCCCGACCAGGATTTGGACCGAATGACCCAGCGTCCTGTAATCCTCCTCCCTGGTCGGCAGGAGCAGCCGCGTGCAGGCCCCCTCTACTCCGTGCCATCGTCGTTCTCCTCTTCGGAAGTGTCAGTTACCCCAGGTCGCAAGGAAGGCAAGACAGCCTTCACTGCAGGACGCCTGTTGCCCGAAGCCACCACCGCAACAGGAGAGCAATAGCAGCACTTCGGCATCTTCTAGTGTTCAGCAGCAACAAGCACCAACACCTCGGGGTTCCAGTAGCAGTGGCTGTGACAATCCTTCAGTTCCGATTCCTGCTACCAGAGAGCATGGATTGGCGTTCAAGCAAGCGTCAGCTGCCATTGATCAGAGCCATCTATTACCACGGTCGCCTATTTTCGAGAAACCCCCTGCTGCACCTGTCGGCGCTGTCGCTGTTAAGCGTAGCATCCACGCAGGTGTCAAGGTGCTCCCTTCAGAGTCAGTGCGGAGCGCCGGACCGCAACGAAGCGCCGCTTCAGAATGGTTCCGACTATGCCCTCCAGTCATTCAGAGCATCCTGATCATTGGATAGCCTCTCACACTTTTCCTGTGATAGTCCTCGTGAACCTGAGGAGAAGCGGGGAAGACTGGTAGCAATCGCACCAGTCACAGTAATCAACGAAGCACCCTATAAGTGAATCTCATCAACTTCAGCTGAAATTGACAACGCTGAGCGGCGGGATAATCGTCGGCGAGACCTGCGACCAGCGCGCAACAACCAGTGCCGCCCGCCAGAGAAGCTGGTTGCGCGCTGGAAAGCTCAGAAATGAAGACTTCAATACTTGGACAAGTTGCGTGGTTCCAAGCGCACCGGAAACTTGCAGCGTAGCCGAATCTAAAGACTAAGTGAGCCTGGCCGTGGGAGCTCGCAAGGCGGGCGCTAGAAGGGAGGACGACGAGGAAGATAATAGAACAGCTCGCCCAGGAACGCGTGCTTTCTCTACCCGCCGTGGTTGGTCAGTTAGCTAAGGGTTGCGCTGCTGAGCACGAGGTTGTGGGATCGAATCCCGGCCGCGGCGGCCGCATTTCGATGGAGGTGAAATGCAAAAACGCCCGTGTGCTTGCGTTGTAGTGCAGGTTAAAGAACCCCAGGTGGTCAAAATTAATCCCGAGCCCTCCACTACGGTGTGCCTCATAATCATAACTGGTTTTGCCACGTGAAACCTCCGAAAGAAGAACGCGTGCTTTCTCTGTGTCTGCTTTGTTTATGCTGAAAGGGAGGTTATGCCCGGATCCGGTAGTTGAACAGAAACTTGTATAGGTTGAGGACGCACGTACGAAAAAAAAAAAGACGAATGCTTTATTTCCTCCGTTTCGGCCGGAGTCCGGCCTTCGTCAGGGAATGACGAAGGCCGGACCATGGCCGAAACGGAGGAAATAAAGTATTCGTTTTTTTTCGTACGTGCGTCCTCAACCTACAAGTTCCTGCATATATATATATATATATATATATATATATATATATAACAAGTAACTAACAGAAGTGTGCGATTTCGGCAAAGTGCTTCATGCAAGCGCTTATACATTTCAACGTAAAAATGCGGGTTGATTGACTGTCTCAGCATACGATAAAATCCAACATAATCAGATTACTCATGTAAAAAAATGTACATGATGCACAACTTCATACACACGCGTTGTCATTTGCTCTCGACCCTCGCCAAGCCCATGCATACTGTGATGGCAGCTAAACAAACCCATGCAGTGCGCACGCGCACATGAACACAACGACCCTGCTTAGCCAAATAAAAGGGGCAATACTGGATTGAGAGCAGCTAGTGACACTCGTCGGTATTAATGCCCCATCCACATCTAATAAATGTTCTCGGTATTTATTGGTTCTCTCGTGTACTATATATACAATGTGATCAATTGCTATATACTACTTACATATACTATATATACAGGTAATCACGGCGTAAAATGCACTGTTAGTCCACTTTTTATGGTATTTTATGCATTGAAGCACTTGGTAACTGTGCACATGGGTGTGTCCATGCATTTAATCCAACAATTTGGGAAATATCTCTAAACGGGTGTCATCCTGGAAACTGATTTCTAGTGGATGCGGTTTGCAAACGCACCGGCTACAATTCGTAAATTGCAATATGTGCCGTAAAGTAATAAAATAAAAAAGTTAATTAGTAAATCTTTGTACATGCGTTGAATATGTGTTTCGATTTCTGGTGCTAGTAATGTCCGCCTCTTCGAATAATCCAACTCAAGGACAAAAATTATGCTTCCTGCCACAGGGGATTTTTAAAAATACTGTAAAACTTAAATATGAACACCCTGCATATATTGTAATACAAGAAGTGCAGGCGCACGTAGAAAATCAATCATATTTCATTTCGACGTTTTGGCCGGAGTCCGGCTTTCATATGCATGCAATGAACGAGGCGACCAGCCATGCCTCTGCTTTATGGCAAAGACTGCTAGGATTTCTACAGAAGAGAGCAGGCCCGGACGCTTGGCGATCACTCTCTCGTAGCCTGGAGTTCCGAACCGATTGCGATAGGCGACACTTTACTTATTTTTTTTTTCAGGGACGAAAATCGGTCTCGCACCGATGAGCGTGACGAGGGCCCTTTTTCTGTCGTGCGACCTAGATTTTGCCTTCGCCGAACTTGTTGACAAATGTATGTCTCCCAGTGTAAACACGTCATAGGAAATAGTACCGACACTGCCGAAGTTAGTAATTATATTTTACTGGCATGTAGCAATCGCAGGGCACACCAGCGATGTAAAAGCGCCTACGTTTCGTGCTTCTTGTTTGATTTGTGTTATTAGTATTACGAACCGGATGTCACAGAGCAAAAGTTGACGACCTATTTGTTTTACTAGTGGCATTATTTTTTAACCCATTAGCGCCCACTGTACTAGAACTACTACACTTGGTTTCTCATCCATACCTCTCGAATAGCAGAATGTTTGATTTTGGCTCTTTCCGTTTCTTGTATACCCAGAGGGCGCTCACGCACACCCTAACAGAGGGTAGAATCTACTGTTTACTCTATACGTAAAAATTTTGCGCCAGTTCCAGCAACACTGCGTAGCCGTGACGAATTGAGATGTGTACTAGCTTTTCATTTGTTTCTGCACGCCTGCTTTAAACATTTGCGTTGCGTGTTAGGAACAAGCTGTCGTATTTGCAGCTTCATTTCAAAGAACGGAACTCGCAGTCAAAGTTTGTTGTACTTCGTATGGTACAGTAAGGAGTTAGCAGTTATAAATCAGCGCTTTTTTTTAAATTGTGTTCCTGCATGAATACAGAGCTTTTCTTTCGAAAGGAAGTCGTTTTGTTGCTTGCGCGATGCTCTGGATGCAGTTGAAAGTGCAGCAAATACAGAAGAGGGCAGTGATGTTGTGAGGGTGCCGCCAGAGCCAGCTGAAGATATGAGGAGGAAAGTGACAACACCTATGCTTTCGCCGTGAACGAAGTCTGCGGTTTGTGTAGGTTGCAAAGCCTGCAACAACATTCCGCCACAATGGTTTCATTGAACCAGCCACATTGAGGACACCTTAGCCGCACTCGCGATGTCATCTTGCTGTTGCCGTGCCTTCTGGGCGTTACCGCACGGGTATTTGCATGCTCATGGCGGATGGTAATGGTCACTACACCAAAAAAAAGACTGAAAAGAGTTGCGATGCCAATTTTGTCACGCCGAGCACCACGGAGACGTTAGTATTGCACGGACATTTTGTGCTTAAGGGTGGTTTAAAATTTCCTTAACAAGGTAGGAGTGTAATGACAAGGGCCCTGGTCATTCAAAACCCATGCGCCCAGTGTACTAGATGTAGTACACCACTGTAACTTCACAGCCAATAAATATTTCTCGATAATTTTTTAAGACGTGATAGTGGTGTTATTCTTTCATAATTCACAAGCTGTGATGAAAATCGCAATGGCAGTTCTATCATGGGTCTTAATCGGGTAATTTCGGTATTACATGCCAAAACTGCGATATGATTTTGAGGCAAGCCATAGAGGGGACTTCAGAATCGTTTGGACCACCTGGGAGTCTTTACGTGCACCCACTGCACGGTACACGGGTCATCTTGCATTTCGCCCCCCGCTAAATGTGGCCGACGCCGTCGATATTTGATCCCACTATCTAGGGTTTAGCAGCGTAACGCCAAACCTACTACGCCACAACGGTGGGTACTAATGTGATGAATGGAATGAGCAGCGCCCAGGTTTTGTGCCCTTTCAACCCGTCTGTGAATAGTTAGGCATACCCAACATTCAATTACATATTTACTGTTTTTCCGCAATTCGTCTCACTGACTTATTTCCTTTGTAAGCAACTCATGACATTTACTTTATTTTTACGGTCTGTTTATTCGGGGACATGAATTTGCGCGATTGGTCAATTACATGTTTTTAGCAAGAAATGATAGAATGTATCTGCTTATATTAACTACTTTCGTTTACGTTTGGCACGTTTTATTTTAACCGGACACCTCGTGATACAACTCAGCCCTGTTCAGTTTCTAGAATTTTTCGTCCTATCATTCTTCCACCGTTTTTAATTGAAAATAAGTGCATCTAATTGACCACGTCTGCGCTCACCTGAACATTTCGCCCCCCCCCCCTAATTCTTAGAGGAAACGGCGGTGAAGTGGCTCCTAATCTCCCGGCCCCCCTGTCTCGTGACGATAAATATTTATTTCTTCATTTATTCCTTTATTTGTTTAATTGTGAATACTGTTCCAACAAGGACCAAATAGCCTATTTTCAGCAGTTCTGACCTGCCTCACTGTACATAGACTGGCTCATTCTCCTTTCACATTGTGAGTGGTAAAGATAGTTCTTTATTTAAACACTGTGAAACTAAGATATTGTTGACTTTATGAACGGAAGCTCAATCAGCGAAATATTGCTGCCAGTGACATTCCTTGTTTCCTCAATTGTCCAACATTTCAAGCCTTCCTCTACACTTATCCTGAGTCACGTATGGCCTAATATGATGCAAAATACGAATGGCATTGCTCTTATCGACAGCGCAGTGCAGAAAGCGTTTCGCAAACGGAAATCTAAAAAAGTCACAGGCCTGCGTGGCCCATGCCGCACAGTCGCAGCGTAAGCTGGTGGAGCAGCTCAAGAGTAGCTCCAATTTCGGCACTATGCACACCAGGTTCTTCGCGACAGTCTCTTCGCCTCGTTTTGACGAGAACGATCTGAACGGTCCGCCCTGCGTCGACGGCGAGCTGCGGCTTGTAATGCTCTCTGCACAGCAGTCTGCTGAGCCCGATGATACCTGGTTGTAGCCGCGCACGTAGCTCTACGATTCGCTTCTTAAACAGCGGTTCGTACCTTGCGAGGAGACGCCATAACCTGTACTGAAGAGGTATCCAGAATACGTGGCGCACGTCTCACATCGGAATCGCGTAGATTGCACACCTCGTCTGAATGGAATATCGTCTTCTCCGCCTGCGCACGCTGCGTTTGCAGGCACCTTAACTACATGGCACCACCATACTGGCGGAGGCTGGGGATAGATGGATGGATGGAAAAACTTTATTTTGGTCCATTGGGTCACGCTAGTTTCCTAGCCCGAAGCGGGCCGCTCCCACGTTGGGATCGAAAGGCCTAGCCTATCGGCCGCTTCGCGTGCCCGTTGGACTGCCCATAGCTGTTCATCTAATGTGAGACTGCGTAGAGCTGCGTCCCCCCGCTCTTCAGTGTTGTCCTTGTCGCTGCGTAACGCGGAGCAACGCCAGAGCATATGACTTAGATATATGGTGCCGTTACATTTATCGCATGTTGTATGAGTAGAGATCGGATAGATCTTGGTGATTAATAAAAGGTTCGGGTAAGTTCTTGTTTGTAAGAGGCTTAGCGTAATGGCCTGAGCTCTATTTAGTTTACTGTGTAGAGGGGGGAAGACCCTGCGTTGTAGGTAGAAGTGCTTGGTTAGCTCGTTGTACGTGAGGAGGTGGTCCTTGCAATCAGGAACCTCAGCATCTTCTTGCTTGTGGCTGCATGGTTGGCAAGTTCTCGTGCAGCATTCTGGGCAGATTCGTTGGGGTTCACGGGAGCACCGTTGATTTCTCCCATATGAGCAGGAAACCAAACGATCGTGTGGGGTTTGACGACCTTTCCGTCGAGAATTGCCAGGGCCTGTCTAGAAATGACTCCTTTGGCAAGTGCTCGGACGGCTGCCCTACAATCGCTGTGGGTCCTGTATCTCTTTTGGTCTAAAAGTGCCAATGCAATGGCTACTTGATCTGCAATTTATGGTTGCGTGGTGTAAGTGGAAGCCGAGTTGACGACTTCACCTTTGCCGTTCAGAAGGAGTGCTGTGAAAGCTCGTCTATTGGGCATGAAAGCCGCATCGACGAACGAGCATTCTTCAGCCTGAATTTGAGCTTTCTCTAGCAGGGCTTTGGCTCTGGCTTGCCTTCTGCCCACATTATGAATTGGGTGAACATTCTTTGGAACAGGCATGACTGTGATATTCTTCCGCAGATCTTTGGGAATTTCTCTATGATTATTATCTATTGCTGTAATTGGTATACCAATTTGTTTGAGGATCTGTCTTCCTGATCGCGTGGTAGAGAGTCTAAAGAACTGGGCTCTTTCTTGTGCCTCGGCTATTTCCTCCAGTGTATCGTGCATTCCTAGTTGCATAAGTCGTTCGGTTTCCGTGTACATAGGTAGCCCAAGAGCTACCTTGATTACCTTCCTTAACAATGCACTGAGTTTGTCTCTTTCTGATCTCTGCCACTCGTGCATGGATGCTACGTAGGCGAAGTGACATAGCACAAAGGCGTCAAGCAGTCTATCGACGTTGTCTTCTCCAAGCCCATGTCGGCGGTTAGTTACTCTTTTGATAAGCCTGATTGTGTTGTCCACTTTCTTAGCGATACGTAGAATCGTTTAATTATTGGACCCGTTGGCTTCTATCACCAAGTCCAGGACCCCGATGGATTCCACCCTTGGGATGACGCTTCCGCTCCTGGTATAGAGCGTTATATCGTTCTCCCCAGGAGGAATCCATCCCCTGGGTTTGCGGCCTCTTCTCTTAGGTCTGTATAGTAGTAGTTCCGATTTGTTGGATGAACATCGGAGTCCCGTTGGGATGAGATACTGTTGAGTGGCGTTTACGGCTTCTTGTAATCTTTGTTCTATTTCTCCATCACTGCCTCCAGTAGACAATATCGTGACGTCATCCGCGTAAATGGTGTATTTGATGCCTTCGATGCCTTCGAGTTTTCTAGCGAGACCTATCATGGAGATATTAAAGATAGTGGGCGAGATGACTGCTCCTTGGGGTGTGTCTCGGTTGCCTAGCTTTATTGCCCAGCCTCATTGAGGCTGGGGATCACGTTTTTTTATTGCGCGCCTAGTCTAAATGGCATCTTGTCTGCGCCTGCGCACGCTACGTTTGCTGGTTCCTTAACTAGATGGCGCCACCATACTGGCGGAGGCTCGGATCGTCTGGGCCTGCGTTTATAGAGCATTTTATCGGTGCACGAGAACAACCACTTGCATGGCTCAGTGGTAGAGTACCTGGCTGCCACGCAGCGGGCGCGGGTTTGATCCCGGGGGGAGCCGGGTACTTTTTCGCATTTCCAGCGACAGCAGTTACAGTCGCCGGACGCCGTCGGCGGAGGCGGCTGTGCGGCGGACACCATCGCGTACCGAAATGGCTATTGGAATGAGCCCATAACAGCTTACGCTGTAAAACATTAAAAAAGATATAGAAGCTGCTGTTTTACACGACACAAACGTACTCAGAACTTCAATATGCATGCGCAATACGAGATTCTAGTCATGCTAAGTTGATTACTTTCCTTAAATCACAAAAAATAATTCGGTTCGTTTTTCCATGTTGTGCAAATCAAACCGCAAACATAACATTAAGAAATTTAATCTATATTTGTCCAACAGCCTAACTGTCGCAATGTCACCCGCATTTAAATGTTTCAGAAAATCTTCCATCATGCCGCACTTCACGAAGACCTCAATCTACAGCCTGTGATGTGCAGGTTCTTGTTTCAAAGCAGGTCTCTAAGGCAGAGCCTCAGAGGACCGAATCAAAGACGAAGCCGTTCGTTTCAAAGAGCAGAACGAGACATTAAATACACACCTTATGAAGGCAAGTAGGAGAAATGAATTGAAGAACAGAGGAAATGAATAGAAAGGAAGGCACAAGTAAAATCCAAGTTAGACAACACTGTCACCAGTCTGAGCTGCTTGGCCAGGGCTTTCATCCCGAACGAGCCGAGCAGTCCACCTACCCCAGGCCGGTGTTCCTGGTTGAGCTGGGAGAGCGGTCCGGGCTGTCGCTGTACCTGGGCTGAGCCCGGTCTCAGCCTTCGCTTGGTATAGGCTTTCGTCCCGAACGAGCCGAGCTGTCCATCTACCTACCCTAGGCCGGCGTTCCTGGGTGAGCTGGAAAAACAGGTCTGGCTGTTCGTGTGCCTGATGCGGCCTGCTCCACTGCTCTGTGGGCATATGACGCCGGCGTGTTCCGGTGCAGCCGTGGCCGGCTGACGTCCCGACCCATCTGTCACGCGAGTGACACTGCGACTCCTCGTGATGTGAGTGTGTGATACCGACACGCTATTAGACTCCATGCGAAAGTGACGCTGTATAAGCGACAGACAACTAGAAGGGAATTCGTGTGTGTTATCGTGTTCGTCGTCCTAGTCTCGTCTACGTGTCAATAAAGCCTCTCTGTGTTCATTGTGCCATCTTTGTGCGTTTGAGGCCTGGGCCCACAACATAACCATCACAATTTAGGCGAGCCTGCCACGATTCTCAAGCGCACAGGAGGAACGATGGAGATTGAGAGGTTGTACTCTATAGGGAAAAACTTAGGAATGACAGGAGCGGAGCTGAAGCACTGGGTTGACGCATAAATCGCGAGAGAACAGGACCAGCGCGCCCAACATCGCGAAGACGTGAAAGCGCAGGCAGAACAAGAGCGCCTACGATTGGAAGCGGAAGAACGAGTGCTAAGGCTCAAGATCGAGCTCCAGGAAAAGACTGCTGGCGCACAACACACGTTGAGTCACCCAGCGACGCAACAGTCGGTTACCAGGGCGGCTCCTGAGCTATTCAGTCCTCATAAGTTGATCCCCCCGTTTAACGAAGACCGAGATGATTTAGACGCCTACTTTCAACGTTTTGAGTGAGTGGCAACAAGTCAAGAATGGCCCCGATCGAAATGGGCACTCTCTCTCAGCCTTTGCCTGACAGGAGGAGCGTTGACGGTCATAGGACGGCTTGATTCAAATTCAGCCCTAGACTACGAGCAGCTGAAGGCTACTCTCCTTCAACGGTTTCGGTGCACCGCTGAGGGGTACCGAGAAAAGTTTCGAACCGCAGGGCCCGAAGGCCACGAGACTGGCCTGCAATATGCAGGAAGAATATCGGGCTACTTCGACCGCTGGGTTGAAATGTCCCACACTGAGAGGACCTACGACTCCTTCAGGGACGCCATGATTGCTGAACAGTTTTCGGGAAGACATTCTGCGTCGCTGCGAGTGTTCCTGAAAGAAAGAAATTGTAATACCCTCGCTACGTTATCGAAGAATGCCGATTGTTTTAAAGACGCACATAACCTGACCAATCTAGGTGGTGAGAAGCTCTCCAATGAGTTCGCGTTAGACTCTGCTCGCAAGACTGCAACCCCAACGGCGGCGCCGCGGACAACTAATCGATGTTTCCTTTGTGATAAAGCAGGGCATCGAGCTTCAGAATGCTGATCGCGGACTAAATGAAACCCTGATGGTCACGGATGGCCCGGCAGAAAGGAACAAGGTGAACCCTCAAGGAGGAAAAACCAAGGACAAGCTTCGTGTATGCTGGCTCCGTCGCAAACCGAAAAACCGACCGAAGAGCCTGGCGGATACGCATTGCTTCAAGATGGCGAAAGAGTCCCAATAGTCACCGTGGTGTTAATGCGACCAGAACCCAAATGTGACGGTGGAAATCTGCCAGTGGGAAGAGGCTTCCTCGAATCACAACCGGTGTCTGTCTTACGAGACACTGGCTGCAATACCGTGGTAGTGCGGCTCTCTTTGGTATCTGAGGACAAAATGACAGGAACAAAAAGCGCAGTATTCTTGCTGGACCGCACGATTCACTACTTGCCGGCACAATAGTACATTTAGACACGCCATTCTTTACAGGCGTCGCGCGAGTTAAATGTATGCGAGACCCCTGTATGACGTGGTCAGGCGCGGATCCAGGGGGGATGTCCGGATGTCCTGACCCCCCCCTCAGATTTCTCTATCGCCCCCTCGTTGATAGGGGGATGGCCCTGTCACAAAAAATATGGCCACCAGCATTCTTCAAAATTATTTTTCGTGAGTACCAGTGGTATCAGCCATGTAAAAGTAAAGGTATAACTCGCTCACAAGCTTAGTTGTACTCCGTAGGGGTGTGGTGTCGCGAAGTTGCCGTAGTTAATTTTTGTCATGAACACCTTGGACCTCCTGGCACCGGCCGTGCCTTACTCGTCCCGTCGGTGGCGTCGAATGAACGAGGGGACGTCCCTTTTGCCAAGGACGCCGATGTCCGCGCGAGCGCCTTCACGCCTGATCAACTTAGTTCCTCATTGGGGTGTCATCAGTTGCCTCATTTGCTGTCATTGGTTCCGCGACCAACCTGCTTAATGAAAGAGATCTCTCGCTGAAGTGTTTATATATAAATAATAGCAACTAACAGCTAAACTAAGAAGTACGCATGGGCAACTTTTTTTTTAACTGTAGCACTCATTGTGATCGCAGTTACACGTTGACAATATCCAGTACGAGCACAGTACCGTTCGTACGCTACGAGTTTTTCATTGTAACTTCGCAGTTTTATTGTCGTACATTAAGCATAGGAAGCTCAAAGCCGCCGGATCCGTTTATCTGAGTGGGCGTTCTCGCGGAGCGGGGCGAAGCCTCGAGCAGCGGCTGCGAAGTGGGGGAGCGTGAAGTCAGCGGCCAACGCCAGCGCGCAGGCCTAGGAATTTAGGATGGCGTCGCGTGGTTAGAGAAACGGTGCAGATGCGCGCCTTGCGTAAAAGGATGACGTCGCGTGGGAAACAAAACATAAAGACGCTGGCTCACGCTCTCGGCTACTACGCCACATCGTTCTTCTTGTAGGTGGCGTCGTGAGTCTTCATACGCGGTGATTTTCATATCGTAAACCAGCGTAGTGGTTAGCGCGTTTGAACGGAGCGTTACGCCCGTATTCAAGAACGTTCCTCTAGTCAACACAACACCTCGACTCAAGAGAGAAGATAGCACCGCCATCCCTCCACAGAAGTGGTCACTGAGCTTCATGATCATTCACGGGAGTTCTTGAGAATTGTCACGTCTTTATCACTCGAGAAGCGGCGCTGTGCTCAACAAGGTGGAGTGGAGGAAGAGCTTCGAGTCGAGGGGTGTTTGAGAATAGGGCAATTAGTCCTCCAAAGCAAACGAAGGTGTCTCAGCCGAACACAAAGAATCTTCTTAAGGAAGTCAAGGTGTCCCAACAGAACTCCAAAGACGGACCCGTGCTCACGCATTTATAACGAACCTGCGACAGATCATCCCAAATTTTATTTTAAGAAACAATACAGGCTAGATATACCGGGTGTTCAAAATTAAGCTTTATGGTTTTCTTAAAATTAGGCGCTGGGAGGCACGTGAAGACCATCTGCGCAAATAAGTTGTGTGGCCAGGGGGACACAAAGTGAGATAATTATTGCTGTCAGCAGCCGAATTAACTTAAATTGAATAATTAACTTTTTATTGACTGCAGTAAATGTGTATGTTCGTATTCAAAAGTTAGAGGCAGTCGTGTTTCTACAGTTTCACTTGGGAGAATTCTTCTAGCATGTCTATGCTCCGAGATATCCAACTCCAAATTTTAATTGTCGTTCGCATGATTACGCGTGCAAGAGAGTGAGGATCGGCGCAAAGCTCCTCCCTGATGTGACGCGGCTGTTGCGTGCGGCGTTTAGTCTGAAAACGCAGCGAAGGCATTGGCAAAGATAATACCTGCCCCCCATCCCATCACGGCTGGCGAAATAAAAAAAAATCGAAGAACCCGTAACCACTGTCGTAACACGCGACCGCGCAGCCTGTAAAGATGGCGGCAGCTGCCATGCCGAGATAATGGCGCGAGCGGAGAAGCCGGAGGGCAATGCGCGTGCGTAATGGTGACGAGACGACCGGGCATGGTCATTTCCTGGGCTACGTAAATAAAGTCACTGCTGATTTCCAAGTATTGTAAGTTTTATTGAAATCAAAAGCAACAACTACACCATCAACAACAGAAACCTTTTTAGCTATGCTAACGAATATTTCATATATATTGCCGTTTTAAGTTTGATGTTGTCATGCACGAATCTCATGACAACACTTCACCCATCAGGATGTCAATGCCCTAAGAATGTTCAAAATGCCTCCCCTCCACAGCAACGCAAAGCATAAACCGCTCTCGCGTCGAGTCGATAACTCTGCGCAGTACAATTGAAAATTGGAGTCGGATATCTCGGAGAACGAACACGCTAGAATAATTCTTCCGACTGATCCTGTGTAGAAACACTGCCTCTAAGTTTTCAATACAAACATACCCACTTACTGCAGTCGACAAAAAATAATTCAATTTTAGTTAATTGGGCTGCTCACAGCGATAATTGTCATCTCACTTTGTGCCCCCCTGGCCACATAACTTATTTGCACATGTGGTGTTCGCGTGCCTCCCAGTGCCTAATTTTAAGAAAACCATAAAGCTTAGTTTTGAACAACCTGTATCATCAGTCACAGCCGCCAAGCACATGGCTGTATTGGGTAACGTCCTTTTCCTATAAGCTCGGAGAAACCGATACCTGGCTTCGCTATAGGGATTCTTCCCCTTTGTAGGGTTTTACGTGCCAAAACCAGTTCTGATTATGAGGCACGCCGTAGTGGAAGACTCCGGATTAATTTTGACCACCTGGGGTTCTTTAACGTGCACTACAACGCAGGCACACGGGCGTTTTTGCATTTCGCCTCCATCGAAATGCGGCCGCCGCGGCCGGGATTCGATCGCGCGATCTCGTGCTCAGCAGCGCAACGCCTGAGCTGACTCAGCCACCACGGCGGGCTAAAGGTGTTGCTCTAGCCGTATAACACGTGGGTTTATCGTGAGCAGAAACGGTGAATTTCGGTAAAATATAAAGGCTACTATCATCATCATCATCATTGACAGAAGCTGACCCCCCCCTCAGAAGAAACCTGGATCCGCCCCTGGACGTGGTACTGGGAAACATTGAGGGTGCCCGCTCACCTAATGACCCGGCCAGTTCATGGTCGCCACAGCGACATAACAGTGACAAGGAGAGTTACCCTGCTATGAGGACGTCATTCACCGCTCAGTCAGAGCTACGAGCCACAGAGGACGACACGTTGTCCCAAGCTAAAAACACAGCCACCTCCTCGAGACAACCAGAAGACGATGACGAATCTGGTGCAGAGCTCATCGCTGTTTCCAAGGAATGGAAGACACCGTCGCTTCCCATACTGTCTGTTATGCAAACCGCAGGCACTAGAATAGAGCAAAGGAAAATAAAAGCTTTGCAGAAGGACGATGGGTCTCTGAGGCGTTGCTTCGTAAAGGTCGGCAAGATGACGATCACGGATGGCCACGCAAGCGAATATTACTTATACGATGGAATTTTATACAGGAAGCACAAAGTGTCAGGTGGAAAAATACTCGACCAACTAGTGGTGCCAAAAGATCTTAGGGTGAACGTGATGAAGTTGGCGCATGAAGGGACCCTCGGTGGTCACCAGGTTGTGAAGAGAACGGTGGATCGGATCGTTGCTGAATATTACTGGCCAGGGGTCCAGTCGGAGACGAAACGGCTTGTGAAATCGTGTGACGTCTGTCAACTAATGGTGCCACGGCATTTAGTCAGACCCGCTCCACTAGAGACGATGACTTTAAATGACGCCACACGAATAGACAGTTATGCGACTAAAGGAGCTAGTACAGCATCCTGTACTGGAGGCTCCAGACTTGAGCAACCACTTTTTGCTACGCACGGCCGCCTCTTCAAGAAGTCTCGGAGCAGTTGTTTCCCAAGAACACGACGGAAGTTTGCTCCCCGTGTCCTACGCTAGCCGGAAGCTTCTCTCGCGTGAAGCTGCCTATTCCACAAGTGAGAGAGAGTGCGAATGCTTCGTAATTTTGTGGGCTTTCGATACTCCGCCGTGCTAGAACCTCGACTTCTTGAACTTGGGGGGGAAATGTGATAGGAATAGACTTTTTGAATTGCGCGGCCGAATCTGCGTGACTGTTCTGGTGCGCGATGGACGAGGAAGAAGAAGGGCCGGTGCCAGGCGCTGAATAGACAGCCATGTCACCAGTCTGAGCTGCTTGGTCTGGGCTTTTGTCCCAAACGAGCCGAGCAGTCTACCTACCCCAGGCAGGTGTTCCTGGTTGAGCTGGGAGAGCGTTCCGGGCTGTCGCTGTACCTGGGCTGAGCCTGTGCCCGGTCTGAGCTTTTGCTTGGTCTGGGCTTTCATCCCGAACGAGCCGAGCTGTCCATCTACGTACCCTAGGCCGGCGTTCCTGGGTGAGCTGGAAAAACAGGTCTGGCTGTTCGTGTGCCTGATCCGGCCTACTCCACTGCTGTGTGGGCATATGACGCCGGCGTGTTCCGGTGCAGCCAAAGCGTGTTCCGGTGCAGCCGTGGTAGGCTGATGTCGCGACCCATCTGTCACGCGAGTGGCTCGTCGTGTGCCGGGCCTCCGCCCCGGCCTCCATCCCCTGCGCCACCCACTACTAGAGTCATCACTGCGACTCCTCGTGATATGAGTGTGTGATACCGACACGCTATTAGACTCCATGCGAAAGTGACGCTGTATAAGTGACAGACAACTAGAAGGGAATTCGTGTGTGTTATCGTGTTCGTCGTCCTAGTCTCGTCTACGTGTCATTAATGCCTCTCTGTGTTCATTGTGCCATCTTTGTGTGTTTGAGGCCCGGGCCCACAACATAACCATCACAACTAGTCATAGTCATAGGTTACAGCGCGCGTAACAGTTCGATGTGGAAGGGTGGTGGTAAGGCGACGAAAGAAGGGCGTTCGTCTCACCAACTGGATGACTGGCTGGTCGACGACTGGGTAGAGCGCCCGATTGCATCGGCTCCGGCTCGCGGAAGGGCCATGGGCAGCTTTCGGCACGTGAAGAGCGAGGCGGCGTTCTCGCCAGGCAGCTGGGCGCAAACTCGGGCCCGTAGCCCGACAGCTCGACCGCTGTCTACAGACGCTGAAGCTCGCCGGCCTCAAGTAGCAGTCTGCGACCGAGTGGATTGGCGATGCCCAGGAAGGCAGACGGCTTGGCGACACGGGCAGACGGCGGCGGCGTTCTGGCCAGGCAGCTAGTCATGGAACTCTGGCCCGTAGCCCGACAGTTCTCGTTCTGCCTACGGGCACAGACGCTCGCCGGCCTCGGGCAGCAGTTCCCGAACGGATGGAGTAGTGACGCCCAGGAATGGGTTGGCAGGAGGCCCCGGCCGGGTGAAGTCCTGGTGGCTCGGGTCCGGAACCCGACGGCCGTCTTCAACCCCCGATCCGGTGGTCGACCTTCTCCTGGTGCCGCTTCTGGAACTCCCCCCTCTCTTCGGCTACTGCCTCGTTTTATTGCGATGGCAATTATATGGACACTCAAAAGCAGATTTCTGCCGTCGGCGTCGCCGTCGTCGTCGCCGTCGCCGTCGCCGTGAGGTTGCGTATGACGTCAATGGAGATGAAATCGTCGCCGCACGCCGAACGCTGTATGTGCGAGTGAAAGGGCGCGAGGGGCGCGCGCTTTCACGGGGAGTAAGGCCTTCGATCTCGGCCTGATACGTGCCGCCTATGCCTGCCGGTTTTGCTTCGCCCAGCCATGGCGACTCCACTCTATCCCTTCTTTCGCTCCCACCTACCCCTCCCCGTTGGCGCTGAGCCGTGCTCCCTCAAGGGCTGCAGAAGATAGCGCCAACCTTTCCCTTTCCCTCAAGAACCACTTATCGGAGTGAACGCACGGCGGAGAACAAACGCGCGTTCTGCGCCGTGCTCTCTTAAGGGCTGCAGAAGTAGGCGTCTCTTTCCTCCTTTACAATCACCATATATGTAGAGCAAACGCACCTGCTTCCGACGTGCGAGAGGCCGTGGGGGAGGGGGAGGGAAGCGAGGCGACGTTTGGCTGCGGCACCAAGTGCCTATTTTTATATCAGCACCGGCAACAGTCACCAACGCCGCACGCATTTTGAGCGAACGCGGGCAAAACGCCGACGGCGTCGACAACAGTTCTGCGTGTTGCCGGTGCTGCTGCATGTCCAAGTTGATACAGCTGATAAAGCTAATATCATTACTCCGTATAGCTCTCTACAAATTTGATATCGCCATTGATGCTTCGCCTTTCAGGTGAAACTGCGACAACTTTTTCTTCCCTCTTGTCCGTGTGTTGCTTTTAGATTGGTTTTCTTCGGGCTCCGTGGGCATCGGTCATTGGCCCCCGTTAGCGCCGTGGTTCTTTCCAATTGGATGCTTCGTTTGTTTGTTGTTTTTTGCTTTGTGCCGCGGCGCCTCGTACTTGACGCTCTTTGTCGTCGTCGTCGTCGTCTTGCGCTCACCATGTTCACGTTCACACGCGCACAATTCACTAAACTTTGTCTTCGCGCACTACGACGCACCACACAGCCTAAGTATATTTTGTACCACGTGAATCACCCTGCCATGATTCATGCTGTATAAACTCTTTCAATCGGTCCTTAACCCCTCCGTACATCATAAGAATGGAAGCACTTTTTCCCAATCACTGTAGTCACCACCAATAACGTAAAAGAGAAAGAAAATCTGTGGGACTTTGAAGAATCCTATTCCAATTTTCAGCAAAGCTGTTCCTTTCTATCAGTTGCACTGAGAAGTTCAGTTTCCAGCAATTGAACCACACATTTCAGTTATTGTTTGCATATTACTTCATCGTCTCCAACTTTTCCTGCAGAGAACGCTTTCATGCACCTGCTAAAACTGACTTCCCCTTCGCTCACAAATTCTAACTATGTATGAAGATCACCAGTGATCTTCCGTTCAATAAACATGATCTCGGTTGGTTGTAGCTCTCGCAAGACATCGCGCTAAATTGTACGACATAATTGAGCCGCATACTTTGAACGTTGCCGACACAGTATCCATAACTAGCCCCATAATTACACAAAGAATAAAGAAGGTGCGTTAAAATAGAGATTTCGTCACGAGCGTCACCAAAATATATAAAAAATGATTGACTATTATTTTCCAAGTTATTAATCCTGAAATGCTGAGCTTTCCCCATACATCACACTCAATGTTTCTCCCGCTTCTGCCTAATGTGAACGTGGTGTCGCGTCCGTGGAGTTCGCTTAGGGCATGGAAAAACATTGCCGATAGCGAGCGTAATTCACTTTGTGGACTTCATAAAAATGTTTTCGGAACGCTGGTTCTTCCCAGGTGCATAAACTTGCAACGGACGTTCACTATGTATATTGCTATAATTTTCAGTAAATACAATCTCAGTGCGAAATATACATCTGCAGTGAAGGTGTTGGACATCTACCGTAGATATCACGTGACTTAACCAGCAAATGTACCCTTATCGGCGAAACACTTCTCATTTACGGCTTTCGCAGCATCCGTGAGCGTCAACAGCTCAAAGAATATTTTATTCATAAAATTGCAGAAACTGACCGCCGACATCAACGAGCACCATCGAACACACTCCATCCTCAGAGCAGTGACATAAGCGAGAAGCTGTCTTATCGAGGAGAACCTAGCAAATCATACCTCCAACCATAACAAATCGGACCATGCCTGTTAAAGAGGACCCATGTATATGAACAATATTTAATTGTTTATCATATTCCTATATTCTTGTTTTAGAGTTTCGCTCCCATTTTGTCTCCTATTCTGCTGACAGGCTCCAGCTACATGTATTTGCAAAAAAAAAAAGTCGCAGTGTCACCTGAAAGGCGAAGCATCAATTGCGATAGCAAACTTGTAAAGAGCTATACGGAGTAATGATATTAGCTTTATCAGCTGTATAAACTTGGACATGCAGCAGCATCGGCAACACGCAGAACTGTTGTCGACGCCGTCGGCGTTTTGCCCGCGTTTGCTCAAAATGCGTGCGGCGTTGGTGACTGTTGCCGGAGCCTCTGATATAAAAAGTTGTCGCAGTTTCACCTGAAAGGCGAAGCATCAATTGCGATAGCAAATTTGAAGAGAGCTGTACGGACTAATGATAGCAGCTTTATCAGCTGTATAAACTTGGACATGCAGCAGCACCGGCAACACGCAGAACTGTTGTCGACGCCGTCGGCGTTTTTCCCGCGTTCGCTCAAAATGCGTGCGGCGTTGGTGACTGTTGCCGGAGCCTCTGATATAAATAGGCACTCCTCCTCCCCCCCCACGGCCTTTCGGGCGTCGGAAGAAGGCACGTTTGCTGTACATATATGGATATTGTAGAGGAGGAAAGAGACGCCTACTTCTGCAGCCCTTAAGGGAGCACAGCGCAGAACGCGCGTTTGTTCTCCGCCGTGCGTTCACTCCCCGTGAAAGCGCGCGTCCCTCGCGCCCTTTCACTCGCACATACAGCGTTCGGCGCGCGGCGACACCTGGCGACACACCACTCAGACAAACGGGTGGCACTGGGATGCCCCCCACGACCACTCCCCCAGCGAGGCCTGGCTCGCAGGGAGACCTCGCTCCTTCTCCGGCTCCGCATCGGCTGCAGCTGGACGGCAGCACGCAGCTACCGATTGGGACGAGCGACGTCCCCGGCCTGCAGCTCCTGCGGGGAGCCGGAGACGATCGAACATCTCCTGCTGGCCTGCCCGGCGTACCTCCAGCAGCGGGGCCCACTCCTGCAGGAGTTCCGCCGCCTGGGCCTCCCCTCTGGCAAGGAGGAAGATCTCCTCTTCCCCGGCCGACACCACCTTTGTGCACTTCGAGGCGTCGTGGAGTTCCTTGACTCGTCAGGGCTCTCCGCACGCCTCTAAGGACATTTCTACAAGCGGGAAGGCCTCACGGCCTCCCACCCACCCCGGGCCTGACCAGCCTGGCACAACACCCCTGCAGACTCTGCAGCACACCAAGGCCTTTCATCTCGGCCTGATACGTGCCGCCTATGCCTGCCGGTTTTGCTTCGCCCAGTCATGGCGACTCCACTCTATCCCTTCTTTCGCTCCCACTTACCCCTCCCCGTTGGCGCTGAGCCGTGCTCCCTTAAGGGCTGCAGAAGATAGCGCCATCCTTTCCCTTTCCCTCAAGAACCACTTATCTATCTATCGGCGAAGATTTCATCTCCAAATGACGTCATACGGAACCTCACGGCGACGGCGACGCCGACGGCAGAAATCTGCTTTTGGGTGTCCATATAATTGCTATCGCAATAAAATTAATTGGGAGGTTTACATACAGAAAAATGTCGTTGACCATTAAAGCTAAATTGTTTCTTCTGCGTTTAAGACTATTATTCTCTCTGTTGACCATCGTGGGTGCAGGAAGCCGTGCTGCTGGTGGCCGCTTGACACCTGTGCGGTGGCTGACGGCCCTCGTACAATAGCGTCGTATCATTTTCTTGTCTGCCGCTGTTACCTACTTCAAATCCCTCGTCACTCAACACTTTTTCCTGAATTCGGGCGTCGTTGTCCACGGCCACCCACAGCTTGAGCGCCGACACCAACTTCTCTCAACACTTGTATTAGGCGAGAGCGAGATATCCCATGGAGCCTCGGCATCTTCTGACATTTCCCTTACTTGCAGTGTGGGTCTCGACCAGGTATGGTCGTACACTGCATTGGCTCATGTATGCCCAGTCATTGCGCTGAAACATTTTTGTCATACGTACAAGTTTCGGTAACAGTTTCCAGCGTAGGAGCGTGTCCAAAGTCACAAAGAAAACGAGCCCGCTTCTCCTGCAAATGTATTTGAGTAGAAGGGGTGTGGTCGCGTCGGGTTTAACGTGCCACCATGGTAAAACACAACACAGACATAAAACTTTTGAACCCGCACTGTCAGTGGCGTTTCTCTGTCCATACGGTTGGCATAATAAATTTGACATTTTAGTTTGCCCGGTTTCTCCACAAAAATATAACAAATAAAAATAGCCTTCGCTCTCTGCAGTAAAACCACCCTGTTCCCCAATTTCCCGCTACCCGAGGCCTGTCTGGAATGCTACCAAGATCTCACCACAGTTCTCTTCAGCTGTTGGAAGTTTACATCTCCTCATCAATGAATGGTTGTAGTCGAACAGTTTTTGTGTCGGAAGAGCTCTCTGCTTTCAAGAAAGAATTGCTCTCTCATTGGGTTCTTGTAGCAAAAGAAATATTTCTGTTAAATGTAGGCGTTGAGTCTACGGACCAATATGAGCTTTTTTACGTGTAGACAATTTTACGCCCAAGCTGTTAACGGGGTCTCTTCAGCTATTTTCTTGTGGCGGCGGTAAGATCCCACGGTGGCATGGTCGATGTCGAAAGTAAAAAAGCCACTACACACCCATACTGAGTCAAAGTCCCAAATTTTTAAAGCACATCTTTTTTTGCCTCTTCCGTCCCCCTTTGCGGGTGCTAGTTGCTGGTTGCTGATGTATTGCCGATTGTACTACAAACTGGGCCACTAGTTACGAACCCTTAAGATTCGGCCTGAATTGATTTGGGCCATTGGGTATGTCCGACTGGGCAAGTTACACTGGTGTTCAACATTCTTGGCCAATCTTCCACCACGAGTATGTGCCACCCATTTGCTTTATAAAGATATATACATAAGCTTTACAGTAATTGCCGTGCTCGTAAAGCGTGTAAATATAAAACTATTACAAGCATGGTGATATTAATTCTGTTGCTCGCACCTGATGGCAGCAGTAAATGTTCCGAACTGGCTGTAGTCGAAAAGTAGCGAAATCATTTGTTCTTTCTTCTGCAGGTGCTGGCATATGTACTCTGTGGGTTAAACAAAGCTCCGCCAGGCTGGAGGAGCCTGAATGCATAAGCGCATTTAAAGAGAAGTGCAAAGGCCCCGGCAGTTGCTCACAGCCAACGCAATTGTGATTTCTGCCACGTATTTGCAGTGCAGAAATGAAAATATAGAGCGATGTTTTTATTTTCTCTGTCTTTTTTATTTCTTAGAGAGCGCACACAGCCTTGGATCTTTTCTGTTTATTTCGTACACTTCTTTTTTGTTTTGATTTTCACAATTATGCCACCTATAAATTTGCTAGAGGGAAAATGTTCGTGCTGCCATTTCTTCTGATTTTATATACCACTGCCGACCTAAACATTTGAAAATTTCCCAAGCAGGCTCTTTGAGGATTATGCGTTCCCAGTAATTAAGATACTTGGGTGGCTTTTGGCCGTTTGACTACCACACACCGCACCCTTCCTTGAAGTATTAAGAAAATTTCCTTGATGACGAAAATAGTGAGGAAAAACCATTTCAGCGGACTCACGACATAAAAATTACGATAACAAACCATGTGCCGTAATATTATTAGAGCAAATTACCGTTCACCTCATGGCAATTTCTCTCACCGTTTAAAGGCAACTTTTACGTATTATTCATGCCAGCTCGCCAATTCCACGCTGAAGCTTGTGATTTCATTTTGCTAGTATTTCAAGACTCTTGTTGAAGACCAATGTTCAAAAGAAATGTTTTAGTTAATTCTGGGCGAGCTTTCAAAACACATAAAAGCAGAGCTTTTATACGCTGCATGTACCTTAAACGTTTGGAACTGACACCGCAGTTTCCACATTAACTGCTTTGTGCATGCAAACGTGTACCATAGTTACAGAAGCTTTACCAGACTCTTATATTATATCGTCACATATAACTTCGCACACTTTTCTAGTAACAGGAAATAGGACCATGAAGAGTGTAATGAAGAAAAAAGGATCGCTTGCTAGAAGTGCCTAAAATATACTTGACGAAACATTCCTGTTCCTCTGAGTGTGTTTTTCTATTTGTGAAAAAAAAAACCTCTTGAATGGGCTTTTTTTTACCCACTGCATTTAATGCGTAGGTTGTTGTGTCCCAACCAGAACGGTGTCTTTGAGAAGGCGCAGTTAAAGAATATTTGTGGAAAATTATTCCCCGTGAAATGTTCAGAGTGCAGAAACTACCTGTAGTATGTTTCAGAAAAAATACTTACCTATCCAGCGCAGCACTCGTACACATGACTCCACTGAGGCGTCTCAAGTACCCTGCGACACGGCATCCCGGGTTGTCAATGGTGTGACATATTGTTACGAGGCATTGCGTATGAGCCTGCCCTTAAAAGACTGCTGTGCTACGCGAAGAGGAAGAAGACGGGACATGCTTCGTGAGATGCTGTCAGCCATTCCCTGGTAGCAGCAGCCTGTATATATATTGTCTCTCCAGTGTACTTGTGAATCCCCGTGACAATTTGGTGGAGCTGCGGGGTACCAGAAGACGCGCTGTACAACGGAGCTCCGCAGTGGTCGTCGAATCGGGGTCATCATTATGACAGACGAGACCACGACCACGCCGCCTACGCCGGCCAGTGCGATGCCTGCACCAGCGCCGACCACAACGTCAACGATCGTCGTTACGCACCTTAAAGACCCAGGAACGTTCTGCGGTACGGATGAAGTTGACGTCGACGATTGGATTGCCAATTATGAACGCATCAGTGAGGTCAATCGTTGGGACCCGACGATGATGCTGGCGAACGTGCTGTTTTACCTCAAAGGAACGGCAAAGGTGTGGTTCGATAACCATGAGGCAGAGATTGGCAGTTGGGACACCTTCAAAACAAAACTTAGTGCCTTGTTTGGGAAGCCCATGGGTCGAAAGGCGGCCGCTACGCAAGAGCTGTCCATCCGCGCTCAGACGTCCACCGAACCATACATCTCCTACATTCAGGACGTCTTGGCTCTTTGCCGTAAAGTGGACATGAACATGACGGAGTCGGACAAGGTTGGTCACGTACTAAAGGGAATCGCAGACGATGCGTTCAACCTATTACTGTGCCGAAATTGTGCGACCGTCGACGCAATTATTGAAGAATGCCGGCGTTTTGAGCAGGCCAAAAGTCGGCGTATTGCGAGGTCATTCGCTCGGCTACCGAACACCGCCCCGACGTCATCATGCGAAGACGGACAGGCCTCTCGTCTGCAGTCATCGCCACCGTCGGAAATTACACGAATCGTCCGTCGGGAAATCGAAGCTTTTGCTCCTGCTCTCCCCAACAACGGCCACGGCGATTTTCACGTGCCGGCCGTTTCCCTGGTCCATTCCATTGTGCGGGAGGAACTCGGCAACTTGGGTTTCGCCGTCTGCACCGTTGCTCAGTCTCGGACAACTGACTTTCGCCCTAGGTCGCCGCCTCGCCCGAGATCACCGCCCCAGGAACAACGGTTTTATCCGCGCTCTCGTAATCCGGCTGAATGGCGGACGGCAGATGATCGGCCGATTTGCTTCCACTGTCGCCGTATCGGTCACGTTGCGCGCCATTGCAACAACCGTTGGGTGTCGCCGTTAACCCGGGATGACACTGCTAGCCGCACCGACAACTACCGCCGTTTTCAGCCCGCTCAGCCATACCAACCATACAACACTGATAGCTACCGCCGCTTCCAGCCTTTTGAGCCGTTCAACTTCGATGCCACCCCTACGCCGCACAGCCGTTCCCCGTCGCCCCGAGGTCATCAGTCCCGTTCGCCGCCAGCGCGTAGGCCATCGTCTCCTTCGCCTCTACGACGACGTCCGACATCGCCGCTCAACCTTCAACAGGGAAACTAAGGGATGCAGCTCTTAGAGGTGACGCTGCATCTTCGACTTGCACCTCAAATCCTCTCCTCGTATTGCCGACGCGACGAAACTTGATCGACGTTGACGTTGACGGCTTAACTGTTCCCGCACTCGTCGATACTGGGGCACAAATATCCGTGATGAGTAATTACCTTCGTCGTCGCCTTAAGAAAGTACTTACCCCCGCCGCTACTGGTATTATTCGCGTCGCTGATGGAAGAAGTCCCGTCGTCATCGGAATGTGCACAGCTCGCATCACCATTGCCGGTCACCATATATCTGTTTTGTTTACGGTTCTCGAGCAATGCCCCAACGACGTCATTCTCGGACTTGATTTCTTGTCGGCCCATGCCGCTCTCATTGACTGTGCAACCGGCATCCTTCAACTTGAGCTTCCTCAAATGGCGGATGTTCCAGATTTACCGTCACACCGCTTATGCTCTGTCGATTATGTTCGGTTGGCACCGCAAGCCGCCACGTGTGTTGCATTGACGACGGCATCTCCAGTTCCAGACGGCGACTACATAGTGTCTCCACTAGTTGAAGTACTGTTGACCAGAAATATTGCTGTGCCACACACCCTCGTGACTGTTGTCGACAACCACGTCCAGCTCCCGCTTCTGAACTTCAGCAACTCGACTCAAGCTCTCCCGCAAGGCATCGCAGTGGCCAACGTGTCTGCGCTTGATGAATGCGACGTCGCGGCACTAGACGCGGACACTTGTTCGTCCTTTCTCGCAAGCGGTCCGGCGAGTCCACTCCCCGACGAAATTACCACGATGATTGCCCCTGATCTTCCGACTTGTCAAGCCACGGAACTCCACCACCTCCTAACGACCTATAGGGATATCTTCGACTTCGATGACCGCCCTCTCGGTCAAACGTCTCTCGTAAGTCATCGAATAAATACCGGAGATGCTATTCCTATCAGACGGCGACCCTATCGTGTGTCCCATTCCGAACGCCAGGTCATACAACGAGAAGTCGACAAGATGCTCTCTAAAGACGTCATAGAGGCTTCCTCAAGTCCGTGGGCGTCACCTGTCGTCTTGGTCAAAAAGAAGGATGGCAGCTGGAGATTTTGCGTCGACTATCGTGCCTTAAACAAAATAACGCGCAAAGACGTATATCCGCTGCCACGGATCGATGACGCCCTGGACTGTCTTCACGGTGCGAAGTACTTCTCATCCATCGACCTGCGCTCGGGTTACTGGCAGATTTCTGTTGATGACTTGGATCGGGAAAAGACTGCCTTTATCACACCGGACGGCCTCTATCAGTTCAAAGTTATGCCCTTTGGACTGTGCAACGCCCCCGCAACGTTCGAACGCATGATGGACGCTCTCCTTCGTGGCTACAAATGGTCTATCTGCCTCTGCTACCTAGACGACGTCATTGTGTTTTCCCCAACGTTTGAAAGCCACCTTGCTCGTTTGGCGACCATTCTAGCTATCTTTCGTCGAGCAGGGCTCCAGCTAAACTCCAAAAAGTGTAATTTCGGCAGACAACAAATCACTGTGCTTGGTCATCTTGTAAGTGCTACAGGTGTCCAACCTGACCCTGCCAAGATTAGCGCTGTTAAGAACTTCCCTGTGCCCTCGTCTACTAAAGCTGTTCGGAGTTTCATTGGATTATGCTCCTACTTCCGCCGTTTTATACGCAACTTCGCCATCATAGCCCGACCCCTCAATGACCTTCTCAAGAAGGACGTGCCCTTCTCGTGGGGCCCCGACCAAGCAACCGCATTCTCGGCGCTGACCAACTTGCTCACTTCACCGCCTATCTTGGCTCACTTTGACCCATCTGCGCCTACTGAGGTTCGCACAGATGCTAGTGGGCATGGAATCGGCGCCGTCCTCGCTCAGCTCCAGCATGGCCACACACGCGTTATTGCATACGCCAGCCGCCTGCTCTCCACATCAGAACGGAACTATTCTATCACAGAGCGCGAATGCCTTGCATTGGTTTGGGCTGTCGCAAAATTTCGCCCGTATTTGTACGGCCGCGCATTCTCGGTTCTTACCGACCACCACGCTCTTTGTTGGCTGTCCTCGCTCAAGGACCCAACTGGTCGCCTTGGTCGCTGGGCTCTGAGGCTACAGGAATATACCTTTGAGGTACTTTATAAATCGGGTAGGCTGCATCACGATGCCGATTGTCTTTCGCGCTATCCTGTGGACCCTGCTAGCCTCGCTGACCATGAGCATGATTCCTGTGTGCTGGCCATCTCTGATCTACGCGACATCGGCAACGAACAGCGTCGGGATGCAGCCCTAAAGCTCACCATTCAGCGACTCTCTTCTGCGCGTTCCGACCCTGCTCTACGCCAGTATGTCCTACGCGATGACGTCCTTTGCCGTCGCAACGTGAAACCTGACGGTCCAGAATTCTTGCTAGTTATTCCCCGACACCTGCGCACCGCCATTCTTCAACATCTACATGATGCTCCAACTGCCGGCCACCTGGGCGTTTCACGCACCTATGACCGCGTGCGACAGCGGTTCTTTTGGCCTGGCTTATATCGTTCAGTGCGCCGATACGTTGCTGCCTGCGAACGCTGTCAACGCCGCAAACGTCCTGCTCTTCCTCAGGCTGGCCTGCTTCAACCTGTCGACATTCCACCGGAGCCTTTCTTCCGCATCGGCCTTGACTTGCTCGGACCTTTCCCTACGTCCGTATCCGGCAACAAATGGATTGCCGTCGCAACTGACTACGCCACCAGATATGCCATCACGCGCGCCATGCCCAGTAGCTGCGCTACCGACGTTGCAGACTTTCTGCTCAATGACGTCATTCTTCGACACGGAGCTCCGCGTCAGCTTCTTACGGATCGTGGACGCTGTTTCCTTGCAAAGGTCATTGACGAAATTCTGCGTAGCTGCTCTACTGAACATCGCCTTACGACAGCCTATCATCCACAGACCAACGGTCTTACCGAGCGGCTCAACCGAACTCTTACGGATATGCTGTCCATGTACGTCTCTACTGATCACCGCGATTGGGACGCCGCGCTACCCTACGTTACATTTGCCTACAACTCGTCCCGACATGACACTGCCGGCTATTCGCCGTTCTTTCTCCTGTACGGCCGCAACCCTGCGTTGCCCTTCGAGACGCTCCTTCCTGCTGATCCATCCGTACCAACCGCATATGCTCAGGACGTCCTCTCCCGAGCCAAAATGGCTCGCCAGGTTGCTCACACTAGGCTGTGTGCGTCGCAGGCCTCCCAAAAAGAGCGCTATGATAGCCGGCACCGCGAAGTAGAGTACCCTCCTGAATCTCTGGTCCTACTCTGGACGCCGTCTCGACGCCAAGGCCTGTGCGAGAAGCTCCTCCCTCGCTACACAGGACCCTACAAGGTTCTCCGCAAGCTCAACGATGTTGACTACCTCATCACTCCGCTCCGAGATCGCCCATCTTCTTCTTTTGCGTCTGCTGCTGATGTTGTACATGTGTCGCGGCTAAAACCCTACTACACCAGCAGTGCTGACTCATTTTAGAAGGCGCCGTGACGGCGCTCAGTCCGCCGGGGGTGAGGTTACGAGGCATTGCGTATGAGCCTGCCCTTAAAAGACTGCTGTGCTACGCGAAGAGGAAGAAGACGGGACATGCTTCGTGAGATGCTGTCAGCCATTCCCTGGTAGCAGCAGCCTGTATATATATTGTCTCTCCAGTGTACTTGTGAATCCCCGTGACAATATCAACAAACACCACCCGCCTCACAAGCTCCACAAGATGACTCCAAACAAGGGCGCCCCATTAAAGCACAAGAGCCCCCCCCCCCCCAACTCAACGCACATCTGTATCGCAGCAGAAACCAAGGTGGGGGGGGGGGGGGGGTCAAGCTTTCCTTTGAAAGCCTCGACGGCCAGCGCAATCTCGTCGCACTGGCCAAGGAGGCAGCCCAAGTCAGAGTTTCTAGAGTAAGGGATCCTCCCACCTTTTGTGAACCAAGTCCTGATACGGTTTAACGTTTCCGAAAATAAAGGTTTATTTTTCTGTCTAAATACTTTCGGCACAGAAAAAGTACGTTTCTAAGCTCAATTTCTTGGTCGCATGAGCTTTGAGCAGAAACGCAGTGGCGTATTTTTTTAAAGAAATGTATTTTCGTATTTCATATCTACTCGGGAGTGAATGTCGGAACGTCTCTATGTGCCGCGGCAGATCTGCTGTAACATTTATTGTGTCCCGTTAGCCAAAATATGATAATAAGCATAAATTCCTGAGCATTCACTTCAAATCATTGACCATCTTTAAAAAAATAGCACAGCATATTTCTCCAATAACAAAATACGCGGATTCGAAGTGCTATTGGGATCGGTTTAGATGAAGGTTTCGTTGGCGTCAGCAAAGAACGTTGCTCTTGTTTAGCAACCAACCATCTATAAAAGCCCATGAGCAAGTTTGGCATGTTTTCACGGTAAAACGGCATGATCTGTCTGCGGCATGATCTCGTGCATGCCGATGATAGAATTACGATAGAATGACAATGATGGCATAGCGACAACGGGATGAAGATGCTGCAATGAAGACGTAGGAATTTCCTAATTGGAAATGACAACATGGTGTGAAGACAAGACGACTTCCTGCCGACGCTGAAATGACGCTGGACTGACAACTCATGTCGACTGCATGACGACGGCGAAATAACGACGACTGCAACAGTATGAAAGCGTAATTGCTGAATACGGCTTAAATATTCCAACTTATTTTTACCTCTTCTGTGCCCACTTGAAAGTTTTCATATTGCAGAGAGAGTGGTGTCGCAAGTCGTGGAAGAACAGAGCCTGGTCCCGCCATCCAGCCCTTAGACATTGAAGCTGCAATATATTTAGTCGCCACTAATCTTTCGTTTCGGTCTGCATGTCCCAAACCGAACAACCTCTCTCATTCGGTACCAACGCCAGTGCGTGAGTGCCTAATGAGACATTGGTCATGAACTGCGGCCAGAGCGACCCGAACAGCATGAAACGACTTCTGGTCGCGTTCCAGGAGGGTGACCTGCAGGACCGACTCGTAAACTACAACCACGTCAGTGCATTTAACAAGTGAAACAATATAAAAACGAACATCTCTGTATACTGTACTATCTAACACATGGCGGTTGCAGATCGTCCACTACTCATGGACCTTTCTTTACAGTGTGGGGTACTTTCACTAAATATCTACGTCATGTTTTTGGCAGTGTAAAGGCCTGTTCGCGCTCGAGCCACCCATCGCCGCAAGTCGCACCGCACTCGGACGGCCCGCCATTCGTGGTCGTGCTGAGCCTCGAGAGGCGGTTGTGTACTTTTGCCTGTGTGCGGCGACTGGCACAAGCATGGCGCTGGTTTGAAGCGAAGCGGAACGCGAGGCCTAGGCCCCTAGGTAGCAGCGGCAGTTTGTTTTTTGTGGCATTTGCGATCAATAAAGGAGTTATCCAGCGCCCGCAAAGATATTTGTCGAACGCAGCAAGCCGCTGTACCCTTCCTCACCTCTTCAGTATGTGCGATCGCCATTAGAAACAGACGGAAGTGTGTTGTGTTTACGCGAGGGTCGGAAGCAATGAAACCCCCGATTTCATGTGTTTTGTGCCGTTTTACGCATGTACATTATAAACGCAAAGACCGTCACGTACAAGTGCCCATTCTAAGCATCACACATATTCAGTACTCACCATAATGAAGGGAGTGCAATCGCCCACCTCAGCGTATGCTGTTTGTGGGTGTTGTGTGTTCGTATTTCATTGCTGGGAAGATCGTACGTGGATGTTTGTGCATTGTGCAGGGCTGGTTTGTGGTGAAGAAGTTATGATACGATTTGCAGCGATAAGGTTTCTTGTAGTGTCAGCGCAGTCATTCGTGATATTCTGTTTGTGTCTTGCTTCAGGCGAGCTGTTTTGCGAGCTGTTTTGCGGGCTGCGATGCGCCTTGGTGACCGCGAACACCTACAGAATGTTGAGGGCTAGGGTTCTCGCTTTGACGAACTGTACGTCTACTGTGATGTGTACGTGCAACGTGTCGCAGAGATGTTAGGCGTGTAAGTGTATAAGTGTTCGCTTCACGCAACTTGCATATGCTATGACGTGAACCTTGCATAAGCGTTGCCTGTCGAATTTTGGTTCCGGCACCTTCTGCCGGAACCAAATCGTTCTTGATTTACAGCGAAGCTGTATATGCCTAGGCTCAAACACTCGTGGCCCGACCACTGAAAGCCTCCGGCGGAAATAAACCTATCGAAAACCTTCGAAAACTCGCGTCTCCTTCACTTGGTGCACACCAAAATTGGCATGGATGGGTACAATGTATTACTAACATGACGGATAACTCGTTACATCAATAACACCACATGCTCGTCAGTTATGTCATGATTAACTATAATAAAATTACGTGGGGCGCATACCCGCATAGGATGTCTGGGTATGAGCCAGGGACAATAAAGAAAGAAACAAAGAAATAATCACGTGTGGCTCATACCAGGGCAGCACATCTCAACTTCGCTGGTTTACCATCTGCACGCGGCGCATGGGCGGTGAATTTTTTTTTCAGAAGTCATTTCTGTGCTATGCAGATATTTTTGAACGGTGAGAGAAATATAGAGAACAGCTCTAAAGTTACATGCGTATAGAAGCGCTGTCGTGAAATGTGGACACGCGTATGCAGTGCTGTCATTAACGCAAATTTCGGGCACTCTTCGTTTTGTCATGTGGAAATTGGTTTGAACAGCAGAAATCCTGAGGTGGATTTCTAGATTACGCAAAATATTGGGGGATTCGAGAACGGTGCCACCAACGACAGTGGCATCGAGGGGGTTTCTGCTGCTCGAGCGCCCGTATAGTTGTTAATGAAAAAAATAATAGCACAGGCAAGTTATGTTCCTGCTATTAAAGGACTGGCCCTGGTTTATAGCATAATTGAGCGCTCCAGTTTGTTTCTTCCGCATTTTGGTATTCGAAAAGCCCAACGTTTTCGAGGACGGGAATCACAAAATTTCTTTGTGATTCCCGTCCAATGAGCGGTTTTGAATTTCGCTCGCAAGCATTAATCGTCTTATGCTGTGATATGAAGTGTTTTTCTTTACGTTAAACACGTTCTCAAAAAAAAGTCGCAGTTTCGCCTGAAAGGCGAAGCATCGATTGCGATAGCAAATTAGTGGACAGCTATACAAAGTAAGGATAGTAGTTTTATCGGCCGCATAAACATGTAAGCATAGGCACACTAACTAAATTAACAAGCATGGTATCACGTGCGCACAAGCAAACATGAACTCACCTCACTCGATGTCCGCGAAAACTCACTGCCAAAACGGTGAAGTGAGTCAATGCAGAAGCAGCCGCGAGCGAATTGACCTTCGTGCCGGCGCTCGCATCAACTCACTCTTAGCCGCGAAAACACAGGGAGGGCGGACTCTGCCCCCGCTGCAGATGGCTTTCAAGATACAGCCGCGTGGGCGGAGCGCTTGTAATGAAGCAGAGGCGCCCCTGGGTATGTGCCGACTGAGGAGGAAGACGAAGGACCGTGCCGTGATCGCGAGAGAACCCCGTGCTACAAACAGTCCTTGCAGTGCCTAGCAGTACCTAGCGTTCTTACAACGTTATCGACGACAATAAACCTCGTCGCATTTGGTGGAGGTTGCTGAGATCCTTCGCCTCGTCCTGGAGCTCCGCACTCGAACCCTGCCAACACCAACACGATCGCCCTGCACTATTCCTGATCCAGCCACTTCGTTTCCTGCACCACCGGTTGCCACTGTCGTCTGCGCCGGCGTCCCTCTTCATCGCGATCCACCCATTTTCAGTGGGACTGCCGAACACGACGTGGAAGCCTGGCTCTCATCGTACGAACGTGTAAGTGCCCATAACAAATGGGACGACCAGGCTAAGCTGTCCTATGTGTCCTTCTACCTCGCCGACGTAGCCAAACTGTGGTTCTTCAACCACGAATCAGACTTTTCAAGCTGGTCAGCATTTAAGACCCTTTTTGCCGAAGTGTTTGATCACCCCGCTGTGCGTAAGCTATGCGCTGAACAGCGTCTGCGCCAGCGCGCACAGCAGCCTGGAGAGACATTCACCAGCTACATCGAGGATGTTCTCGATTTGTGCAAGCGGGTAAATCCCACCATGTCAGAGGATGACAAGATTAAGCATATCCTCAAGGGCATTGAGGACGGCGCATTCCAGATGCTGCTGGCAAAAAGCCCAACGAGCGTATCGGTCCTTACTAACCTATGTCAGAGCTTTGACGAGCTGCGCCGCCAACGTTCCATCGCTCGCCAAAACATTCAGCTCACCGATTCCGTCTCGAGCATTGCGGTTTCTGCCGACCTTCTGCCCAACTCGACCCTCTCGCAACATATAAAAGATTTTATTCGTGAAGAGGTGGCCAGGCAGCTATCGCTGCTGCCTCACAGCGACTCACCTTCGGCAGCTTTGACTCTGACGCTACAGCAAGCCATCCGTAATCAGATATCGGAAGCGCTTCCTGCAGCTCCGCCAACCTCCCCACCCAATCCTATGAGTGTGCCGCAGCCATATGCCAACGTCATTGGGCCGTGCCACCGGTGTTTCTCACACCATCGACACCGGTTCCCACTCCCCCTTGCGACAGCGCCCGTATCGTGTATCGGCCAAAGAGCGACGAGTCATCACAGAGCAGGTGGACGACATGCTCAAACGGGAAGTCATCCGTCCTTCTCAAAGTCCTTGGTCTTCACCTGTCGTGTTGGTAAGAAAAAAGATGGCTCCATTCGTTTTTGTGTCGACTACAGACGCCTAAACAAGATAACAAGAAAAGACGTTTATCCACTGCCTCGAATCGATGACGCTCTCGACTGCTTGCAAGGCGCAGAATATTTCACTTCCTTGGATCTGCGCTCCGGGTACTGGCAAGTTCCAATGGCCGAACCTGACCGTCCGAAAACCGCATTCGTTACACCCGATGGCCTCTACGAGTTTAACGTCATGCCCTTCGGGTTGTGCAACGCGCCTGCTACTTTTGAGCGTATGATCGATACCATCCTTCGCGGCCACAAATGGAAGACATGTCTATGTTACCTCGACGACATCGTCGTCTTCTAAACCGATTTTCCGACACACCTCGCTCGCCTGCATGACATTCTGACCTGTCTCGCCTCTGCCGGCCTACAGCTCAACCTCAAAAAGTGCCGTTTTGCTGCAAGCAAGTTAACCATCTTGGGTCACGTAGTCTCAAAGGACGGCGTCCTCCCGGACCCAGACAAGCTCCGCGCTGTTGCAGACTTCCCTACGCCCACGTCTATCAAAACCCTCAGAAGTTTTATTGGCTTATGTTCGTATTTTCGTCGCTTCGTACGCAACTTCGCATCCATCATGGCGCCCTTGACAAGTTTACTTTCCGACAGTAACGGCATAGCAGCGTGGTCACCTGAATGTGATGCGGCATTTCAGCAGTTGCGCCACTTGTTGACTTCACCACCTATTCTTCGCCACTACGACCCTGCTGCTCCTACGGAAGTTCACACTGACGCCAGCGGAGTTGGCCTTGGTGCGGTCTTAGCGCAACGGAAAGCTGGCTATGATGAATACGTCGTCGCTTATGCTAGCCGTACTCTGAAGAAAGCAGAATTAAATTACTCAATGACAGAAAAGGAGTGCCTGGCGATCGTCTGGGCACTAAGCAAGTTTCGTCCATACCTTTACGGCCGTTCTTTCGCCGTAGTTACAGACCACCATGCCCTTTGTTGGCTTTCTTCCTTGAAAGACCCGTCGGGACGCTTAGGACGTTGGGCGCTTCGCTTGCAAGTGTACGACATCCGCGTCATGTACCGCTCCGGTCGCAAGCACTCCGACGCTGATGCGCTCTCCCGCTCCCCACTGACGCCTGACTTGGCGCCTTTGTCAGATTCCGCGTCCACCCTGTCACCATTGACCATCACCGACATGCACACAGAGCAACGCAAGGACCCAACACTTGCAATGTTACTTGACTACTTTGCCGCTCCGTCTGATGTCCCTTCGACACGAGCACTGCGTCGCCAAGCAACCCACTTTTCCGTGCGAGACAACATTCTATATCGCCGCAACTATATGCCGGACGGTCGGAAATGGCTCCTTGCTATACCTCGTCATATGCGCTCTGACATCTGCGCATCTTTTCACGCTGATCCCCTAAGCGCTCATGCCGGCGTCCTCAAAACTTACACAAGGTTGCGTCAGCGCTATTATTGGCGAGGCATGTACAACTTTGTGCAAAAGTACATTCAGGCTTGTACTACTTGCCAACAGGGCAAGACACCTACACACCATTTCACAGGATCGTTGCAGCCGCTACCATGCCCGGCTCGTCCGTTCGACCGCGTCGGCATCGACCTCTACGGCCCGCTTCCATGCAGCGGGTGTGGAAATCGGTGGATTATTGTCGGCGTAGATCATCTTACTCGCTACGCTGAGACTGCAGCTCTGCCGGCAGCGACCGCCCGTGAAGTTGGGTTTTTCATCCTTCGCAATTTTGTTCTTCGCCACGGTGCTCCCCGAGAACTACTGAGTGATAGGGGCCGTGTCTTCTTGTCGGAGGGTGTCGAAGCCCTCCTCACGGAGTGCAGGATCATTCACCGAAAATCGACCGCATACCATCCCCAAACCAACGGCCAGACCGAACGGTTCAATCGCACACTTGGCGACATGTTGCGGATGTATATTTCATCCGACCACTCCAACTGGGACACCGTACTCCCCTTTGTCACGTTCGCATACAACACCGCGACGCAAGCGACTACCGGCTTTTCCCCGTTTTTCCTTGTGTATGGCCGAGAGCCTTCCTGCCCTTTGGACACCATACTGCCGTACCAACCTGACGCCGCAGAGTACACTCCGCTTTCCGAAGTCGCCAAGTATGCTGAAGATTGCCGTCAGCTGGCACGTTCTCTCACTAGCGAGACTCAAGAACGTCAAAAGACACGACATGACGATACTCATCAACCACCACCCAGCTTTGCTCCCGGTTCACTTGTTTGGCTTTGGATACCAGCCCATATTCCTGGCCTCTCTTCCAAACTCCTGGCACGTTATCACGGTCCGTACCGTATCATCAATGCCACTTCACCGGTCAACTACATCGTTGAGCCGCTCACAGTGTCACCAGACCTGCGTCGTCGCGGGCGAGAGACAGTACATGTCAACCGCCTGAAACCGTATTACGACCCACTCATCTTCCCTGCGCCCTGAGTCGCCAGGGTGGCTATGCTTCGCTTCCGGGGCATTGTAATGAAGCAGAGGCGCCCCTGGGTATGTGCCGACTGAGGAGGAAGACGAAGGACCGTGCCGTGATCGCGAGAGAACCCCGTGCTACAAACAGTCCTTGCAGTGCCTAGCAGTACCTAGCGTTCTTACAACGTTATCGACGACAATAAACCTCGTCGCACGCTCTACTTTTTCATTCCTCACTCTTTCATTCCCATTACTCCTTCCCCGTGCAGAACTGTTGAGCTGACATCCCAGCGAGAGGCAGTTACAGTACTGCACTTTTATCTTCTTTTCTTATTTAAAAGTCACTTACTACTACTGCTCGTGGCGCAGAACCGCCTTCCCCCCACCACCCTCCACCTCCCTGGAGCTTTCCGGCCCGGCGGGAGCGCGAGGCCGCAGTAAAGCGTGGCCCCTCCCCCTCCCTACCCTCCATCCGAAGAGTTGTGCTCGGCTGGAAGAGTACGCACTTCCTTCCCGCTCCCCGCCTTTGGGTGCGAGAGCCGCGATTGCCGTCTCACCGTCGCATGCTTTCACTCGCACTACAGCGTACGGAGCGCGCCGAGGATTATATCGCCCGTGGATTTTAGACGGAACCTCAAGGCGAGGCGATGACGACGGCAGAAATTTGCCTAGAGTGTCCATATAATTGCTATCGCAATAAAGAACATATAAAACCCACAGAAGTTATTCAAATAGTGTCACTGCAGAATAATTATCTTTCTAGACGGACATCATTTGCAAAAAAAGCAATCTATTCAATTATTAAACTAGGTAAATTATTCCATTTTTAACATTCTTAACATAATTACCATTAAATAACTTCAATTGACAATAATCACATCAATTGCTTATATAGGACGTTGAAGGAAATCGTCATACATTTGCAGTTCCACGCTCCTTCACTAAAACACTGCCACGTAAACTGGAAAAAACTGGCGTCAAATTATTCCTTTATTTACCTGATTACGCACGCAGCACGGGCGTAGTAGGGTGCCCTATAATGAATCTTGGCTATAGGGCGTCATAAAGCTGTCCGAAGTGACTATGCAGCTAATCGTGAAATGCGCTCAGAGCCAATCGGAATAAGATCGGGCACGAGGTCGCGGGATCGAATCCCGGCCGCGGCGGCCGCATTTCGATGGAGGCGAAATGCAAAAATGCCCGTGTGCTTGCGTTGTAGTGCACGTTAAAGAACCCCAGGTGGTCAAAATTAATCCGGAGCCCTCCACTACGGCGTGCCTCATAATCAGAACTGGTTTTGGCACGTAAAACCCCAGAATGAAGATGAAGATGAAGAAGGAATAAGATCGGGGCAGCGGGAAGTGTGACGGCAGCTTCATTTTACGCATGTTTTTGCGTCACGACAGACAGCCGCGTTTCGCGGTGCCGCATGCTTAATTAGGTAATTTTAACAAATAAATCTAAGCCAGGTATTTAAGTCCACTTTGAAATGCAGACAAGCGGAACAGGGCATTCATGACAATCCCCTTTAAATTTCGTATGTAAACAGCGCCCGTAAGTAGGTAACTCGAAACTTAATGCAAGTATTAAACCAGCGAATGATGTCCACCTGGGCATATTATTCATTTGTAGTGATGTAATTCAAGCCACTTTTTTTTTTTACAAAAGCTCTTCGAACTTTATGAGTACAGTCTCCCTTAAGTAACATTATTATGATTACAATAACCTCACTTTGTCATGCATAGATAATGCGGAATTGCTACCTGACTCCACGTGTACGTTGGCGGGAACAAATGAACTGTACGGAGCTGTGTCTTGATCCTCGCTCCTGTAAGATACAGATAAAGGATAGCACCTTCGTTTGAATGCTAGTATCCGCTAAGACCCATATTTAGTTCGCATGGAGAATGAATTTCCCACTATTGCTGCATACATGTGTAAGCTTCGTTGAATGCTTTCTCGGTAGTACGTGATACTGGCTAGTCAGTTGATACTGAACAATTTTAGACAGTAAAACATGTGGCGACTTAGCGCAAGAATGGACATGAAAAGGACTGAAGACAGGTGTAGCACTGCGCTTGTCCCCGCTTGTATCAGTTCCATTTTTCGCTAAGTGGCCAGATGTTTTGTTGTCTGAAATTGAACGGTACATTAAGTAAAATCCGTTAAAATTAGGTTTTGTTGAAAGCAAGTGCAAAACGTACTAAATCTAGTAGAGATTTGCTGAAATCTGCTGCTCCTACTCTGCTACTCATGCAAAGTATATTGCAGCTTGAAAAGATCACAAAGTTAGCGGAAGTGGACGTTTTCAAGGTACATGAAGCTGGATTATATATAGCGCCGAGACCTTTACGCGTCCATTAATTAACTCTGACATGTCATTAGCGTGTGAGCTCATCGTTTAGTAACGTAAATGGCTAAACAGACAATCATGTTCCCTTATAATATTTCACCATAACTTATTTACGTAATAGAAGACGTTGCTTCTCTTAGAAGAGAAATTATGTTATTTTTTAGTCAGATATAAATGCTATTAATCGTTTCAAATAAAAAAAACCCGTAACAGTCCATTCCAAATCGTGACACTTGTGTTAGCTGGACGATGTAGCCCTAATTTTCACTAATATTTCTTAGAAATCATGGTCCTGTTGACTTCTATAAGGGATATGTGCTTTGGTTTTATGTAAATGGCATATGGAGACTACGTACGAGCCCTTTTTGAAAGCTGCGTGAAAGAGAAGGAAAAGTCAAAGGAAAGGGAAGGACAAGTAGTACGAAATGGAAGTAAAAGTAGTTGGTCAGGTACAAACACGACAAGTTTCGCTTACCCCCATTTTCTAGGCAGGGGAAGGGCTGGTGATTTTTTTTTTTTTTTTTTGTATTTCGCTCTTGTAGAAATGCGGCCGCCACGGTCGCGATCGAACCCGTGACCTCCAGCAAGGCCATAGCCGTCAAGTTACCGCCGCAGGCACACAAATGTTGATTCGACATGCGACCACTTCCCTACTGTCGCATAGACCGTGCGGTGTTTTAATGTTTTAATGCTTGACAAATTTGCATACACATTTATTTTTCGGAAAAAGCACTAGTGTACCGTGTCGGACCGTCAGTTGACCCGCAACCGCTGTTTCCTTGCCTTCTCACGTCGTATTTTCCCTCTCCCGCCCTCTCCCCTGTATGGCTACTGCTAGAATGGCAAGGCTGTTTTTTATTCCCCTCGTTTCGCGACTGCATCGGTTCTATCCATTCTCTGCCTGCTCTCCCCCTCCTCTCTACAGTTCTATCATGTCCCCTCTGGACTTGCACGTTAGTAGAAAGGAAGCGCTGCAGTTTCTGCAATGCTTTTCTGGGGTGTCAGGAATTAGTACAGCTGTCAAGAAGCAAATATTTCGACACCCAGGCAGTTCCAGAGGTGCATGCCACGCGATGGAAAGATTCAAACAAGTTTCTCGGGCGACTTTCCTGTCTGACATGCTCCTGCCCCACCCTCGACGCGGCGTGGAAGATAACAGCAGCCGCAGTGCAAAAGTCGAAGGAAGCGGCAAAGAAAGCTTCGCTTTAAAGTAAGCTGTCGGGGTGTGGTAGTTAGAGTACCTCACTCGTGAAGGCGTGAGTTCCAATCCTACTTTTCATTTTCTTCTTTAATGACCTTACAAATAAATAATGTTGTTATGGGCTTTTTTGAGGAGCATCGGAAAAAAAATACCGTGGCGAGGAGTATCGGAAATGAGCATTTGTTAATCCTTGAAGGAGCAACCGCCATAGAGGAATAATAGTTCACTTCCTCGCAGTTACTCCCCAAAACAACAAACGGTTGGGGCAGGCCAATTACTCCCTAAAATGAGTGAACTTGATATTCCGTTTGCTCCTTTTTTTTTTAGAGTGTAGACGGCGCCCATCTGCTCCACCCCCGTCCCTGTGCGCGCGAGAAGATGCCGCCACAAGTCGCCATCCTTCTCGGCTCACCCTCGCACGCTTTCATTCGCGCCTACAGCATAAAGCATGCAGCCGGGATCTTATAGCACTTTTACTGTATACGGAAGATCACAGCGACGCCCACGCCGATGATGTAAATTCCCTGGAGCGTGCATAGAGTTGATCGCAATAAAAGCAACTCGCGCGCATATTTAACTGTGCCCATGTGTGTCTTCCTCATTTCACTGCATACTCGTTGCTTATGTTTATATGGTGAATGTCACATATATCGCGCGGATTTATTACATACTGGCACGACTGCTCGAAACACGTTTGTCTCGCACATAATATGTTTTGTTCACTTGCATTTACATCCAGCGTGTATCACGTGAAAACTTTGCATGTGTTTGCAGGCGGTCCAAAAGCGCTTTTCGTAAGAGTTAGCCTCTCGTGCCTTCGAGTTAACATGGTAAGCTAAATCACCTATTACGGTCCTTATAATTCGCCGTTTTTGCGCGTGCAGTGTCGTCAGCAGGTGATCAGTGGAGGGCGAGTGCGTATTTGTAGGTCGAAGTGCACATTGCACGGCAGTGGACTTCGCACGGTTGAACCTTGCATATGGGGTATGTTGAGGACTTTACGCTGAGTCGTGCGGCTCCACTACAGATAAGTGTGCGTGCTGCGCCGAATGGGAAAACGCAACTGTAAGGTCAACTCCTGCATTGTGCTTGTATATCAGCGTTTCGCATCTCTAAATATCTAAATGCAGACTTTATGCTGTCATGTACCTTGACACTCCTGGACGTAACTTCGAGATGAAAACGAGTCACTGCACCAAAAAATGACCTGCTGTTTTTTAGGGGCGAAGCTCCTTAGGGTGTGGGTCTGTCCCTCCTCTGTAGTAGTAGTAGTCGTCGTAGTAGGTAGCCACGTCTACTTTTATGAGAAAAAAAATCCGAAAGTTGTGTCCGTAGCGGAATCGAACCAGGGACCCCACGCTTCTGAACGCGCGGCGCTAACCACTACGCCACGAAGCGCACATGGACACACGCACCACGATGGCAATAAATACCCAACATTAACGAAAGACTGCGCGTTTCTAACGCGTTTGTGCTAGCGCGTTACGGCCCGTGTAAGAAGCTGGTGTAAGACGCTGTGGCCTCTCCGCCTTACCCCCGTATTCATAAACGCTGATGGCGTCGGCAAACGCGGTGCACGTTCCGGCATGTGTAAACGGCTGCGTAAGACGCTGTGGCCTCTCCCCCTTAGAGTACTGCACGTTTCTAACGCGTTTGTGCTAGCGTCCTTAAGCGGGAGATGGTGCAATTATAATGAAGGGCGCTGTTATAAAATAGGAATGACGTCACATATGGCGCGTGTCATTGGTGGAAGTCAATCGTTCGATTTAGTGCGGCGAGACTGGGCGAATTACACGGAAGATTCACGGTTTACCGATGATTCCCTCCGGAGCTTCGCCCACTCATCATCATTCACCCCGTGGATATGCGGTGTTTTTTTTTTTTTTTACCCTCACTCTAAGACAACCCTTTACGATGCTACTGGCAGCACTGCTGGTAGGTTAAAATGCTGTTTAAATAATTATATTGTGGAATGTTTTCTTACATGATCAGCGTTGATAACGGTGCAGATAACTGCTTCGTGAATTCTTTGAATAGGTTTCACATTGCGATGTTTTGCCCCCGTGCTGGCGGTGCTACCTTTCATTTGTTGAAACAATGATTTGCTTGGGCCTTTATATAAGTATATAACTTACTTGAATGAAAGTGAACTGACTTTTCAAACACCTCTGGCAGTGTCCTTTAACACTGTTTCCACCCGCGGTGATAGATTGACAGATTAGGGGCTATGGCATGGCGCTGCTAAGCACTAGGTGCGCATGGGGGCAAAACACCATAACGCCCATGTACCGCACACTGGGCGGATGTTTCGGAACCCCAGGTGGCCACAATTATGAGACACCGTACTACTGCGTGTGTCATAATCATATCGCGGTACAGGCACATAAAACAACAGGCTATAGCTATATTAGGTTTGTCAAAATGGCGTGTCCTGAAATTCCTGACTAATCTAAACAAGTTTTAAAACACGCTCGTGCGTAATCGCTGGCGAGGAGCAAACTCACGTAAGAAAATGACACTTCACGTTATGGTTTGTATGCTGGACCTGATATGAACGTAAAACGCTCGTGTTTTTCGCGACTGACAAGATAACGATGTCGATTTTACTTCCGCGAGAAATGTGATAATTTTTTTTTTCCCTTGAGAAAATGTGTGCCCGCGAAACACAGATGATGACGGTTACGTAACATGGCCTTTTCTAGACATGTGGGCTTCTTAGAAACTTCACCACCACTTCACATAAACGTTACACCGACGTAGGTGCACTAAGCCCTATGAATCGCTGATGAACATCCACGTTATGAACGTAAGGGCTCCTATGCAAACATCGCTACAAGGAACACATGTACCGTCCTTAGCAATTAAAAAAAAATCACAGCATATCTACGGTGTGAATGATGATGAGTGGGCGAAGCTCCGGAGGGAATCATCGGATCTCCCGATTAAGGGGACGCTAGCACAAACGCGTTAGAAACGTGCAGTACTCTCTAGTAAGGGGGAGCAGCCACAGCGTCTTACGCAGCCATTTACACATGCCGGAACGTGTACCGCGTTTGCCGACGCCATCACATGACTGCTGAGAGAGTATACCCCCCGTATTGATAAATGCTCCTCGACTTGAACTTGACTTGCCACCGCTTTGGGCAGCGCGTTCGAAACGCCTTGAAGGTAGGCGGAGAGGCCACAGCGTCTTACACCAGCTTCTTACACGGGCCGTAACGCGCTAGCACAAACGCGTTAGAAACGCGCTAGAAACGCGGCCTTTCGTTAATGTTGGGTATTTATGGCCATCGTGGTGCGTGTGTCCATGTCCGCTTCGTGGCGTAGTGGGCTAACGCCGCGCGCTCGGAAGCGAGGGGTCCCTGGTTCGATTCCGCGCTACGGACACAACTTCGGAATTTTTTTTCTCATTTTTCTCAGACTGGTTACACACTACTACTACGACGACGGGGACGAACGGGTGCCGCTATAAGGAGCTTCGCCCCTAATATGTCAACCGGCATTCTTCGCGCCACCGGTGAGCGCTAGGTGAATATTGGCGTGAGAAATTTAGTCACGATGCACCACGAAGGCTCTCGCTTTCGTAGTATACCACAATGCCTTATTTCAGTTTCTCTTGCGCCCACCAGTGGCACAAAAGGCGCCGGCGGCCACGCCCTCCGAATATCACGTGTGGATTGCTGAGCAGTGTACATTAGGGTTTCGGTATATGCGCTTTGTTTGGTAGAATGTGCGCTGCTTAATTCATTTTACCATTTTCGTCTTCAGTGCAACTTGACATTGCACGTGACCTTGAACGCAGCTGATTTACGCAGCTGATTTTACAAGCGAAGCTCGTTTATGTCTAGCCTGAACGACCGTGTCTGTTCGCAATAGCTATCATCGTCAGTCATGGCTCGAGCGTCATCGTCTTCTTCAACACTTGGCGCGTTGGCGCCCCTCAGCGCAACCGCGCAAACGCGCTCGTGCCATTCGCTTGTTTGCTTGCTTGCTTGCCTTTAAAAGTGGCTCGTACCCACTATGGGGGATTGGCCAAGAATCGGGTGATTGAAGGAAAACAGTTATCGGCGTCTAATCAGGAATACTTTTGAAAATATTTGAATGACGACTGGAAATTATTCATATATAATTTAAGAATTTAGCAAGGAAAGTGTCCTGATTCAATTAGGTACCCCAAAACAGCTGCACATTTCTCCTGCGGTCGTCTTCATCCACAGCTGGCTCCGTTGCCGCTCATCATTCCAGCGTAGAATTTCACTTCTCTTCTGTCGTCGCAATGGGGAGTCCGCGCTTACGGGAGCATTAGCCATTCATTGTCTTGCGTGGCGGACATATTTAATTTTGAAGCAATTCAATTTTGAAAAATCGCAAGCGCCAATGGCTGGCGGATGTTGCTAACCACGCCACCGAGCAAACTCGAGACATCGAACGCAAGCGCTTGTGGTTCGACAACAAATTGTCCCTCATCAGTGTGCTCCCTCCAACGAACAGCGAAACAATGCCTCGGAAGTGTTGAATGAACATTACGCTAATAGTGGAGAAGACCTTTGCGAATTTAAAGTTTGCGGTATGTGTAGCGAATCTTTAATGAAGGAAAAACTGCCTGCGTTCAACACTCTGAACGGGTACGCATACCCGCCGTTTTGTTGTGATAAGATGGTGATAAGCTTGGCTTATCATCCATGTTTACGGAGTGGAAGAGCTGCAGATATTTTTATCTTCCATGGTACGCACCTATAGATTGCGCTCTTGCCATCGTGGGTATCATGGCGGGCGCTTTGTGTCACGGCAATAACAACGACGACGGTTTCGCTGCCTTCATGTGCACGTGCTCTTCTTATCCCTAGATATAGTGCTACCTAGTCTTTCCAGCGCTTAGAAGTACGCCTTTGTGAATTTCCTTGCAAAGATTTCTTGCTCATTTGGTATGATAAGCCAGATTTTGTAAAAAGGCCGTACGACTCTCGAGGTATGAAAGTTATAATCAGCACAGCCCTTCGCTCTCGCCGCGCAAATTCACAGCCACCGTCACACTTCATGCGAACATAAATAGCGCATTACTAGTGCTTTACCTTAGACAAACGCTGTTTGCAGGAAGGAAACGTCAAGGAATTCGTGAAAAATACGCATCGGGCTAGAAAATTCAAGGCAACCCATCCAGAAATCACTAGCACCTCCCGCAGTTGGGTCAAAAAGGCGCATATGGCTTGTTCGGGCTAAGTATGACAGCGACTGTACATAAACAGTTCACAGGCAGTCAGATTAATCACCAATTGCAAAAAAAAACGAATGAAACGATGTTGGCAGACGTTAGCTCTCTAGGTGATGTATGTTAGACATCTCTTCAAGAATAATCTTCGTAATTGAAGTTCGTTGATGGTGATTCGAATTTGAACGGAACGCTTTGGTTCAAGAACAATTTCTCGTGGCATGATAAGCACCGTGGATGCAGTTGCCACACGAGCACAGTTCTTGCGGGGTCGATATTATAATTATTAGTTTTGAAATACCCGTCTGGCACACAGCCTGAGAATTAGCGCGTGAAGGTTTAAGCAATGACAATTCAACCCAGTGACGGCAATTATTATAATTGTGATGACAAATACTGGTACGAAATTGCAAAAATATGGATAAAATTTATTTTATTCGGCTCACTGATGGACACACATTCCGCGGTGGAAGAAAGTAAAGTATATGTGCTGAACACCGTATGTGCGAGCCCTCTTTTGTTCGTCATAATTTTTCCTATGCGGATGGCACGTACATTATAAAATTTTGGTTGCGTGTATTAGCAGCCACGTCATACATACAACAATCTACATACACTAAAGCGCACGGGCACTTGTTTGTGAGTATTTGTAGAGGTCGCAGCCCGCCAAAACTTATCTTACATGTGAGAAGCGATAGGTTATTCCAGTGTTTCTTGCTAGGGTCGGATAAGCACTAACGATGGCCCCGAGATCACTTTCTGGTGCAGTCCAGCTAACTGTAGCAACAGTTGTTGACGCCGGACTTCAAGGCGATGCCAAACTTGTCTCCTCAAAGTCATTGTGGCTGTTCTGACCAGTGACGAGAGTTCTCTGATGTCATTTCGTCCACCGTGCGACCTCGTCTAGATGCTGGAAAAGTAGTAAAATACTATTAATAAGTTTGACAATTGTAGTGCGACCACAGAAACAAGAATTACGAAAGCAGGCTACTTATGGACAATAAAATTGAGAAACACACGAGTACTGCTTTGAAAGCGAGCAAAATGGATGTGTCCTGAAAATTACACGTTAACTGTTTGATTAATTTCCACAAGCTACTGATCATTTGGCATCCTTTCCGCACGAGTTTGCCGAACTAGGCTGGTTCGTGCATGTCGAAGGGTATCAACGCAGTGCCAAAGACGGCATGTAAGGGCAAACGAAAGAACAGCGTTGTGTTAGTTGGCTCACCTTACATCCCCTCTTCGTGTTTTTTTTTTATTCCCTTCGACCATCTTTCCACTAACGTTACAACACAAAGGTTACGGTCTAAGCAAAATGACTCATATCGGGCTCGCTGTACTGGCACGTCGAGTACACATCGGGTGCAGTCTACACGCATCGACGCTAACGCGCTACACATAAAACCATTACGTGGACTTCACATCTATTCGCACGCATCACTGATTGACTTGGTTATATATGGCATTGATTTCCAATTTACTATGAAAAAAATGTTATTCTTACCCAATATATGTAGGGTTGGTTGGCACTCAAGCTGGCTGCGTTGGTCAAAATGCATGTGCCGCAGTCGTTGGCAATCCCCCCGGAAGGCTGCGGGAAGTTTCTAGCCGCCGAAATATCGCACCGCCGCTGCGTGCAGCGCCTCCAGGTCAGCGTAAACGCCGCTCTTGAATATGTCGGGATGACCACGGAGCATGCGTCGGAGAGTTAGAGTAAATCGAGCGGTATATCCCCCTGGCGGATGGTAAACAGCGAAGCATGGCAGCGAAGTCCAGAGGTAGAGGCAGTAAACCTTGTGGCCCGCACTTGGGACATCGGAATCCGAAACCAATACGCAGCAGCGGATGAAGTTTCTGCTGACCTTGGACGAATATACGAGGTCGTGCCTGTCCAGCATCCCCCTCAAGAAAAGGTCAACAAGGCCGCCATGGTGGACGCCTCCCGGATGATCGACGCGATAAAGGATCCAAGGCTGTACCAGGCGCTGCGCCATGAGACACGAGTATATGTCGGCTATTCGCACCAGGCGCTTATTCAGGTCCGCGATAGATTCCAGATGGGCGCGGAGCGTGGTGACGGCGTCATGCGCGGCCATTCCTCTGACCTTCGGAAAGTTAAGCAACCTTTCGTTGTCCAGGCAAGACAGTCGACCCGTCGGAATGCGGTACAGGCGGGCGCACAACGCGTCCACTTCTACCGACGTCATCCCGAATACTGAAGAATCCTCCCGCAGACTTCACCGCAAGAGAAGCATCGCTGTATGGCTAGGTTGATAGCATTACTTTCTGCCACTGAGTCTCGCCGCAGGCGCCAGTTAGAAAATGCCGCCGTGTCGCTCGTCCTAGCACTGGCACGGCGGTGCATTTACGAGAAGTACAGGTATGTTGGCGGAGAGGAGCCACGTGTTCAGGATAAGGTCGAGATTCGTCTCTCTTAGTAATGCCGCCCAAGATTATTGCTGCGCCAAAGCGATGGCGGTCCCTCTTAATATTGAAAGCACACGAGTGTACTACAATACGCGTTTCTTTGGCCACAGGCACTCTAAAGTGCAGTTATGCGCAGCCGCTGGCCACGAGCATGACAGTTATCTACCAGAAAAAAAATGTCAATCGAAAGAAAGTTGAGAGTCATGGAATGACTTGGGTAGTGATAGGCTATCGCAGACTAACACGGGAGACTTCAAACCGGAGGTCCCATGAGTTAGCACAACGAAAGGGTGCGCCGCGCATTCTCATAATATCACTTTATTAGTGATGCAGTAAACCAGTACGGGTGTTGCGTCGCTTATTCAAAGAACCATATTTTTCAGGGGAGGAAGCGCATGAACAAAGTTGCCCAATATCATGAAACGTCGATTCTACGATGTTAATGCGATGAGAGGTGCTCCGTACGGCGCTAGTGCTCGTGATGAAGAACGCTCGAAAATTCATTGCGGTGGTGATATCTTTCACCTGGGGCTTATCGCGCATCGCAGGTCTGATTGGCTTGACAGTACTCGTGTTTCCACATGATTTGCAAACGCATGCACTTTTTGTGCTCGATCGCCGTTATTTTTTGTCACTGTTATGGTGAAATGACGAAGCCTTGACGCTCAGCCGGAACTATCCATTTTATTGCGATAGCAATTATATGGACACTCAAAAGCAGATTTCTGCCGTCGGCGTCGCCGTCGCCGTCGCCGTGAGGTTCCGTATGACGTCAATGGAGATGAAATCGTCGCCGCGCGCCGAACGCTGTATGTGCGAGTGAAAGGGCGCGAGGGACGCGCGATTTCACGGGGAGTGAACGCACGGCGGAGAACAAACGCGCGTTCTACGCTGTAGTAGTAGTAGTAGTGATTTTATTGAAGAAGAAAGTGACGCTTATTTCTGCTGCCCAATAGGGAGCACGGCGCAGCGTCAGGGGAAGGGGAAAAAGGAGATAAAGATGTTGAAACGAAGGGAAGAGAAGAAGAAGCAGCAAAAGTCTCATCCGATCATGGAGGAGGCTGGTGATGGAGGCGGTGCCCTGCTAGGGACGAGCGCTTAGCGATGGGCGGAGATTCCGTTCAGTTCCACAAACTCCAAAAGGCTATGGAGAGCTCGGAGGTGGGGAGGCGACGGGAACAGGAGGTCGCTGGTTGTCGCAGCAGGTAGACCCTGTTGTCTGTAGGCAGTGATGACCCTTGAGCGGTCCTCCTGGAAGGCGCAGGTTGGCTGCAGCAGCGTAGACCTCCTGCAGAGCAAGCACATCGTACTCGCTCCGCAATAGGTGCTTGGAGAGGTCTGCCTGCCGCCGCCGCAACGAGTTTGCGTTCCACTGGAGCACGCTCGGGCGGCGGCGGCAATGTCCTGCTGCAGGCGGGAGGGGACTAGCCATGTTGACTACTGGGTGAGGGCGCGCCACCTGCCTTGAGGCAGATAGAACGCAGCTGTTGGTTCTCTGGAGGCAGCAGGTCGGCGATCGCCCTGAGGAGGAGTCGCAGGTTCTTGTTCTCCTCATCGCTGGTTGACTTAGGAGCCTCCTTCGGGGACGGCCCTAGCTTGATGCTGCCCCGCTTCTTTGCGCCTGCCTGTTGTACATGTTGCTGCAAGCGGGGTTGGGGGTGGTTGATAGAGGTCGTGGCCTCCTTGTCAGGAGCACCGAGTGCTGCAGCGTAGGTTTTGCCTCCTGTCGGTGTAACACGTGGCGGTCCAGAAGCAGCTGCTACTGAGCTGGTGGGGGTAGCCCGTAGGACCGCCTGGGCCTCGCGATGCGACAGGTGTGTGGGAGCTGACGCCTTTATCGTGGCCAGGCGCCGTTCTCTCTGCCATAGCTGGCAGTTAGGCGAGTCAGCTGGATGTGGTCCCCCACAATGCAGGCATCTGACCCTGCTCGAACAGCACGATTCCGTCTGGTGTGGGCCACCGCACCGCAGGCACCGTACCGGTCTCTGGCAGGTTGCTGTGGCGTGCCCGTAGCACCCGCAACGTAGGCACTGCAGAGGGCGAGGCCGGGAGGGCCGCACCTCGAAGGGCATGCTGAAGAGGTAGATCCTTGCGGGGGGGTAAGGGGCAGCAAAACGCAGCACCAGGGTGGTGCCCTGTCGCTTAGCCGCGACCACCCGTACCTTCGACGATACGGCAGCCAGCAGGTCCTCATCGGCGTAGTTGCCATGTACGCCTTGCACCACGCCGCTGCTCTGGGTGCGGTCGGTTGGAAGGCGCGCGGTCACGGGCATCCCGGCGATCTCTGACGTGGCCAGCAGGTGCTCCGTCCATTCCGGCGATGCCGCGTCCGCAGCCACAATGTTCTTCTTCGTGTTCACGCGAACCTCCTTTACTCCAGGCAGCGCGGAGAGCGCCTGCGCGATGGCGAGGCGGGAGGTACGGGGAAAGGCGGCGCCGTTGTGTGCCGGACGAAACAGCACTGTGCGGGATGTCAGTGGCGAGATGGGCACAGAAGTTCTGGGAACCCCGGCAGTAGCAGCGGGATCCACGTCAGGAGGTGCAATAGGCGCAGGTGAACTACAGGGAGCCGTAGGTCGTGCGGCAGGAGCGACGGCAGGCTCGGTCCCGGGAGAAGGGACGTTGTTCCCGGCTAGGCCCGGTGGTAACGCAGAACGCTGGCGGCGTTTCTGCGCCTTCGTCAGAACCTGCTGAAACTCGCCTTCGGTGGTAATGCCACTAGCCAGGGTGAGGTGGCGATCGTCTTCACCTGTGACATGTGGCGGCAATTTAGTCGTCGATGCATTGTGTGGCGCAGTCCCGACTGCTTGCACCTTGCGCGAGGCACCCTCATCATCACTACCGAGCTCGCTGGGACGCGAACGCTTACGTGTAATAGTGGTGTCCATATCTTCGAGGTTTGCGTCTATCGGCAGTGGGACGTACTGCGGTTCGACGAGAGACGCACCCGGCAACCCAGTAACAGCGACGAAATCCCCTGCAAGCAGTACATCCGAAGTGCTCGTGGGGGTTGTCGAAGGCGCAACGGCCGTATCGAGTGTGCCGGCCGATAGTGTCTGCCGAGCCGCCGCAGTGGCCAGGGACGCCGCAGTGGCCAGGGAGGCAGCAGCGGCGGTAGCGGAGCAGGAGGATCCCGAAGTAGGCGGGTTCACGGCGATCTCGTGCAGCTGCTCGGCCGGGTCATCCGTCAAAAGAGGCGGCGTCGCGAACATCCTCGTTCCGGAGGTGGTCGTTGAGGAAGCACTGGCAGTAGATGTCGGTCGTCCGCTGATGGCCCGGCACAGGCGTTGCGCCTGCTCGTGTTGCAACCGCACTGCCTCAGCGCTGGCGATGAGCTGCCACAGAGATCGTGGGCAGGCGACGCTCACCGCGCGTTTGCGTGACGAGCCGCGTACGAGGGAACGCCGCGGGTGGTCGGTCGGCTGCGCCGGTGAAGCTGGGGGCGCCCCTGCCATCCCAGCCGCGAAAACGGCTGCGTCAGACAAGCGCACAAATGGCAAGAACCAAGTCCAGCTCGTGGATAGCAAAAGGCGAAGAGGAAATCTGCGGAGACGACGTCGTTGACCGGGCGAGCAGGCAGCGAGGACGACGGTCAGGCGAACGGGCTCGGCGAAGTCCACTCACAGTTGCAAGAACGCACCAGTACGTAGTAGAAAGGGGGGAGCGTTGCATGACACGCCACAGCGTCTCCCGCAGACGCGAAAGCTCCGAAAGACACGTCCGATCTTCTCGAACGCTCGAGCCGATATCGTTCTACGCTGTGCTCCCTTAAGGGCTGCAGAAGTAGGCGTCTCTTTCCTCCTCTACAATCACCATATATGTAGAGCAAACGTGCCTTCTTCCGACGCACGAAAGGCCGTAGGGGGGAGGGGGAGGGAAGGGAGGCGACGTTTACCTGCGGCACCAAGTGCCTATTTATATCAGAGGCTCCGGCAACAGTCACCAACGCCGCACGCATTTTCAGCGAACGCGGGCAAAACGCCGACGGCGTCGACAACAGTTCTGCGTGTGGCCGGTGCTGCTGCATGTCCAAGTTTATACAGCTGATAAAGCTGCTATCATTACTCCGTATAGCTAGCTCTCTTCAAATTTGCTATCGCAATTGATGCTTCGCCTTTCAGGTGAAACTGCGACAACTTTTTTATTGCGATAGCAATTATATGGACACTCCAAAGCAGATTTCTGCCGTCGGCGTCGCCGTCGCCGTAGCCGTCGCCGTAGCCGTCGCCGTCGCCGTCGCCGTGAGGTTCCGTATGACGTCAATGGAGATGAAATCGTCGCCGCGCGCCGCCGAACGCTGTATGTGCGATTGAAAGGGCGCGAGGGACGCGCGCTTTCACGGGGAGTGAACGCACGGCGGAGAACAAGCGCGCGTTCTGTGCCGTGCTCCCTTAAAGGCTGTAGAAGTAGGCGTCTCTTTCCTCCTTTACAATCACCATATATGTAGAGCAAACGCGCCTTCTTCTGACGCACGAAAGGGCGTGGGGGGGGAGGGGGAGGGAAGGGAGGGGACGTTTAGCTGCGGCACCAAGTGCCTATTTATATCTGAGGCTCCGGCAACAGTCACCAACGCCGCACGCATTTTGTGCGAACGCGGGCAAAACGCCGACGGCGTCGACAACAGTTCTGCGTGTTGCCGGTGCTGCTGCATGTCCAAGTTTATACAGCTGATAAAGCTACTATCATTACTCCGTATAGCTCTCTACAAATTTGCTATCGCAATTGATGCTTCGCCTTTCAGGTGAAACTGCGACAACTTTTTCTTAGTTTTTTTTTCCTTTTCACTTAATTAATTTAATTATAGGGTTTTACGTACCAAAACCAGTTCTGGTTATGAGGCACGCCGTAGTGGGGGAGTCCGGAAATTTGGACCACCTGGGGTTCTTTAACGTGCACCTAAATCTAAGTACACGGGTGTTTTCGCATTTCGCCCCCATCGAAATGCGGCCGCCGTGGCCCGGATTCGATCCCGCGACGTCGTGCTCAGCAGCCCAACACCATAGCCACCGAGCAAACACGGCGCGTCCCTTTTGACTTAGGCTATTCCAAACGCTAAATGAGAGCTGGCTACAACGACGTGAAGAATGCACCGTAATTGTTGCCCTTTGGCGTCACAGAGGGGGACCAAAAATCACAGCATATCCATGGGGTGAATGATGATGAGTGGGCGAAGCTCCGGAGGGAATAATCGGATCTCCCTCTTAAGGGGGCGCTAGCACAAACGCGTTAGAAACGTGCAGTACTCTCTAGTAAGGGGGAGCGGCCACAGCGTCTTACGCAGCCATTTACACATGCCGGAACGTACACCGCGTTTGCCGACGCCATCACATGACTGCTGAGAGAGTATACCCCCGTATTCATAAACGCTCCTCGACTTGAACTTGACTTGCCACCGCCTTGGGCAGCGCGTTCGAAACGCGTTGAAGGTAAGGCGGAGAGGCCACAGCGTCTTACACCAGCTTCTTACACGGGCCGTAACGCGCTAGCACAAACGCGTTAGAAACGCGCTAGAAACGCGGCCTTTCGTTAATGTTGGGTATTTATTGCCATCGTGGTGCGTGTGTCTATGTGCGCTTCGTGGCGTAGTGGTTAGCGCCGTGCGTTCGGAAGCGAGGGGTCCCTGGTTCGATTCCGCGCAACGGACACAACTTTCGGAATTTTTTTTTCATAAAACGCCGGAAGCGTTCTCCGGAACCGGAAGCGGAGATACGGAAGCGGAACCGGAAGTGGGAACGGAAGCGAACC